>NC_071123.1:930000-1012500 GCF_024256425.1 Clarias gariepinus | reverse complement strand
TGTAACACACACCTGTAACACACACCTGCATTGTAAATAAAGTCTGTAATGTTCTAATAAAATCTAACTGGAGGAAGAGAGCTTTTATTTCTTTGCATGTTATCTGTCATGCGGGACACGGTGTTAATCGCCCTGCTCATGACCTTTGACCCCTGAGCCACAGGACCTGCTGTAGCGCTGCGTTCTCAGTTTGACCAATCACAGCTCAGCGTTTTGCATGCGCAGTGCTGATTGGTTAGCCCTCATTAGGTTAATGACATTAATCTGTGTGTGTGTGTGTGTGTGTGTGTGTGTGTGTAGCTGCACGAGCTCATCCCCGCAGTTATGACGTGTATTGTGAGTAAACAGCTGTGTCTCAGGCCAGATGTGGATAACCACTGGGCTCTCAGGGACTTCGCGGCTCGTCTCATGGCTCAGAGCTGCAAAACCTTCAGCACCACCACCAACAACATCCAGTCTCGCATCACCAAGACCTTCACTAAGGTGTGTGTGTGTGTGTGTGTGTGCGGTGCCCAATGAAATGTTTATACTCTGTCACTTATTGCTAGACTGTCTAATCTGTCCTTCTGCAACCCCCCTCCCCCCCTCCAGTCCTGGTTGGATGAGAAGACCCAGTGGACGACTCGGTACGGGTGTATTGCTGGTCTCTCCGAGCTCGGCCCTGATGTGAGTCTAACACTGCTGTCTACAGAGCATTAAAAAAAAATTTTGCACATATATACACGCGCGCACACACACACCGCCATCGCACATGCTCAGAAATTTCCAGGTTCGCGGATATTGATCTGCCATTTCTCTAGATCTGAGATGCGCAGGTCAGAGAGCAGCTTTAACGCTTAACGACTCGAACAATACACATGCTAGCTGATAAGCCAATCAGAAGTAGGGAAGGGGCGGGCCTTGTGTCTTTGTCAAATAGATTGATAGAGGTTAAGGCAATGCTCCATGCGCGAAGGTGTTTTTAGCTCCCATACTGTACAATTGTGTGTCTCATACTGGTAAGTCATGGCTGTGTTCATGAAGCCAGGAGAAGACATTAAAGATATCGATAAAGGTATAAAGAATAAATGGCGCTGGACTTGGATTGAGGATGTCGGTAGTGACGGAAAGCCTTTTGGCTGGTGTCAAAAGCTCCGGCGACCAGGAGCATGCTATTGCTGTATGAATTTTTTATATGGCGGGCCTCCCGAAGCCATCGGAGATGCAGCTTTTTCTATGATTCACTACCTGTATACGTGCTTATTCAGTACTGAAGAGGGGGCGCAATCGGCAGAAAGGAGCGAAACGCGCACAATTCATTCCATGATGTTTTCTGATGGGTATGCGCTTTTCAGCAGAGAAAATAAATATATATAAATAAATAAATAAATAATTAGAGCCTCCTAGCTACAAAAAAAAAAAAAAAACAAGCGTTGCATTAAGTTTACTTTCCTTCAGCACTTAGAGGACAGGAAGGATTTGTTTTAGCTTTGTAGAAAATGTTCAGAGCTTGTATGGCTGTAGCATTTACTTCCAGTGATTGTATTAAGACGGGCTAATAATGTCAATCCAGGCACTGAACATATTGAGAAGTACAAACCGGATTCCAAAAAAGTTGGGCCACTATACAAATCGTGAATAAAAACTGAATGCAATGATGTGGAGGTGCCAACTTCTAATATTTTATTCAGAATAGAACATAAATCACGGAACAAAAGTTTAAACTGAGAAAATGTATCATTTTAAGGGAAAAATATGTTGATTCAAAATTTCATGGTGTCAACAAATCCCAAAAAAGTTGGGACAAGGCCATTTTCACCATCTGGCATCTCCCCTTCTTCTTACAACACTCAACAGACGTCTGGGGACTGAGGAGACCAGTTTCTCAAGTTTAGAAATAGGAATGCTCTCCCATTCTTGTCTAATACAGGCCTCTAACTGTTCAATTGTCTTGGGCCTTTTTTGACGCACCTTCCTCTTTATGATGCGCCAAATGTTCTCTATAGGTGAAAGATCTGGACTGCAGACTGGCCATTTCAGTACCCGGATCCTTCTCCTACGCAGCAATGATGTTGTGATTGATGCATTTTGTGGTAATTGTGTTTATGGTGCAGTGTCGTTTAAGGGCCCGGAGATCACGGGCATCCAGTATGGTTTTACGCCCTTGACCCTTACGCACAGAGATTGTTCCAGATTCTCTGAATCTTCGGATGATGTTCTGCACAGTTGATGATGATAACTGCAAAGTCTTTGCAATTTATCACCTTTCTGATATTGCTCCACTATCTTTCTGCGCAACATTGTGGGAATTGGTGATCCTCTACCCATCTTGGCTTCTGAGAGACACTGCTACTCTGGGAAGCTCTGTTTATACCCAATCATGTTGCCAATTGACCTAATTAGTGTTAATTGGTCTTCCAGCTTCTCGTTATGCTCAAATTTACTTTTTCCAGCCTCTTATTGTTACTTGTCCCAACTTTTTTGGGATTTGTTGACACCATGAAATTTTGAATCAACATATTTTTCCCTTAAAATGATACATTTTCTCAATTTAAACTTTTGTTCCGTGATTTATGTTCTATTCTGAATAAAATATTAGAAGTTGGCACCTCCACATCATTGCATTCAGTTTTTATTCACGATTTGTATAGTGTCCCAACTTTTTTGGAATCTGGTTTGTAAATGCTGTGTTTTCTTGAATAATACTGGGGGCATAATGCAAATATGAATATATCTAAAAAAGAGCCACTTGACAATAATGATGATCAGGGTTATACATAGGCTGTTTATATGTTTGGGCCCAGGGGCCAATAAGTTATCTGTTAAAAGTGCATCGCATACATAGTACCCCCACTCCTACTCACCTCGGGGGTAAGGAAAAAAAGTTCAGGATCAGGAATTTTTCCACTATCAGCCCTGCATGTGACTGTATTTATTCCAACGTAAGATATTTACCTAAACAAATGAAACAGTGCCTACCCTACCCACCAGCTGAATCACCTACATGCTCTCCAGCAGCTCCATGGAGGCCAGCAGGGGGCGTAGCACAGCATACTGTACATAAGAGCTTTCATTGGGCCCCTTCCTTTTATTATCCATATGTCTCACATTTCATTCCAGAATTACTTGCAATGACGCCCCTAAGGCAGTAAAATTATTTATACACGTGACAGAGAACATTAATATTATCTGCATCAAGTTTATTCATACACAAAACACTGGATCACTATTTATATTCATAAGAAAACTTTGGGGGTAACAAACCTGACTAAGAGAGAATACAACCAAACACACGCAATATGATATGAAATGCAGCCATCAAAGAGCAAATAGGGTGTTTGGGGGCTGCGAGGAAACCTGGGCCATGCAGAAACAGATCAACAAGAGGGAAATCTACATATTATAAATTATAGAAAACATCACCAAAGTGGATCACCACAAGTGGTGCTGATGAAGAGAGAGAGATTTAATGGCTTGACACTTGTATTGCCGAAACTCAGAATCAAATCATAGAAATAAACAGATTAAACACTAGTAATAGGAACTACTGAAAAAGAAAGAAAGCAAAAAGCAAAGAAAATAATAGTAATAATAAAGTATAGTCAAAGAAAAATCATTATTGATAAAAAAGAGTGAGAGAAGAAAGGAAAAGGAAGAGGAAACAGATCTGCTGTGTTCATACTTCATACTGTGTATGTGTGTGTGTGTGTAGGTGATAAAGACACTGATCATCCCTCGGTTGTCAGTGGAAGGTGCTCGGATTAAGGCGGTGATGGAGGGACCCGTCCTGTCCAACATCGATAAGATCGGCGCTGATCACGTGCAGAGTTTACTGCTGGTGAGGAGACACACACGGGTTACTCCAGGTCATTGTTTCACTATGGGGAAATCAACATGTGACACCTAAAGGATTTTTCCTCTTCTCTGTGTCTTGTGTGTGTGTGTGTGTAGAAGCACTGTGCAAGTGTGATCTGTAAGCTGCGTTCAGTTCCTGATGTAGTGGATCAGTACCGAGCTGATTACGGGTATCTGGGCCCAATGCTGTGTTCACACGTCATTAAAGCTCGAGCGCAGAACGCCTTGCAGAGTCAGACTGTGAACAGAACCACGCTGACCATCACTCAGGTAAACACACACACACACACACATACATAGATTCTGTTCTGATCCGAGCACACTGGCCTATGTGAGTAAAGCTTTACTTTATCTATATAATCATATTTACATTTCATTCTGTCTGTCTGTCTCTCCCTGTCTGTCTGCAGTCCAGACCGTCGCTGTCTGTCTCTCAGAGCAGTGTGAGCGGGTCTCGGACCCCCAGCATCATCAAAGTTCCCAGCTCTCTCACACTGATGTCGACTCGGCCGGCCACACCCACACAGCCATCGCCCCCGGCAACCAAATACATCGTCATGGGCACCAGTGCAGGCCCCGCCTCCACGCAGCAGGTAATGTGGAGCATCTCGCTTTATCTCAGTGTCTCTACACCATGGTCCACCCACACACACTTACACACACACCCTGTGTATACTGCATTTTATTGAAAGGTGTCAAATGTGTATTGTTGGTGTGTTTTCGTTTTACAGGTGATTACACTAAGCTCCTCCCAGTCCAGCTCCCCTGTGACCAGCACAGTTCCCAGTGGCTCTGCCCCCCTGCAGCCGCTCGTTAAGCTGGAGCCAGGGGTCACCGGGTCAGTCTCAGGGTCACGACCTGTACAGAAGTACATAGTGGTGTCTTTACCTTCATCGTCATCATCATCATCACTGGAGAAGAGCAGCACATCACCAATCAGCACCGAGTGCAAACCTGAACACACAGACACACACATGACTGGCTGAACACACACACACACACACACACACACACAAAGACGGAAGCAACACAATATCAGCTAACACCCACACACACACAGGATGGGCTGGAGGCGCACACACAAAATCTGGGCTGAATGCCTATACACACACACACACAAAGAAAAACACAATATCAGCTGAACACATAACACACACTCTTACACACACTGTGGGCTGTACACACACACACACACACACACACACATCCGCTGGACTGACCAGGACAAGGTGGAGTTTCTGTGAACTGTAAAGCTATGGGACTGACACTGTGCTCGAGTGTGTGTGTGTGTGTGTGTGTGTGTGTGTGTGTGTGTGAAGGTTAAAGGTTTGATGTAAATGCCTGCTTTCATGTTTCAGCTTGGGTTTTATATCCTGTAATAAATGTGGCTTTTTAATTCAGTCACGTGCTCAGTTATTGCTTGAAAACTTTCGGTCTGGGAGTGTGTGCACGTGATGAACGAACCTGTGTGGTCACGTGATGCCCATGTTACCGGAAGTTGTGTGATTTGGGTTAAATCAATTAAACACTGCGGATCTGTATTGTTTCATTTGTAAAAAAAAAAATATATATATATATATATATATATATATATATATTTAAACATCTCTCTCTCTCACATACACACACACACACACACACACCACAGTTCCACGCGTGTAGAGACACAGACCGTAGAAATAATAATAGTTATTTATCGGTGAAAATTCACAGGCTGATAATGTTCAACGATTCAGTCACGTGTGCGGGGTCACGCCTATTAACCCGGAGGGAGCGGGTTGCCAGATCTCATGTGACTCGGCTACATTTCACATATTACTGTAGGTTATAAAAGATTACAGTAATGTCAATTTAAAAAAACAATGCGTGCAGAGAGAAAGTAATTTTGACTACAGTTAGTACACTTAGTTAAAGAGTTTGTAGAAATAGTTAAAGGGTTTAAGTTAAAAAAATAATCTGCTGATCTTTAATGTAATTAGTGATATTATTATTATCATTATGATTATTATTTGAGGTTGAAGCCCACGTCCATGTCTGTGTGTCTCTCTGTACAGCAGAACTCTCTGTCTAACTTATTAATACAAAGAAATCCCATTCTGTAAGGTTGAGTATCTTACGCCTTGTTTACACTAAGTTGTCCTTCTTTGGTGCTCAGACAAATACACTCCCTGTTCGGTAATCGGAGAGTGAATCACAGATGAGAAATGGAAAAAGTAGATAAAAGGATAAAGATGAAGTTTTGTCTTAAAACCACTCCAGCGTGTTAAAATTCACTTATACCACTTCAGCGCTGTTATTTCAGCCAAAGTGAAAATATGAACTAATCCCAGTCAAAATATTCACTTTATCTTTTCTAATTAATATCTATTGGTGCAGGTGTTTGTTTACATTGAGACAGTAGCGCATTAGTAGATTATTTTAAAGTAGATTATTAAATCCCACACATAACTGTTCATAACATCACTTTTACTCCACATTTAGATTCACTGATGGTGCAGATTAAACTTCAGGTAGAGATCTAAGGACTGCAGGAGACTCAGTACATTCTGTCCAGACAGTTTTGTTTGGTTGTTTCTGGTCCTCCAGTGTATAAAAGGTAAATAAATCATTAATAAAGCTCTGAGTTCTGACCAAAGTACAGACAAAACCTGTCTTTTATTTATAAATAATCGGACTGGGCGTGGTTAAAGATATGCAGAGGAGGGGTTTTGGTGTGTGATCTGGCAACCCCAAAAGACACGGGGATAGAGTGAGGGCAGATTCTCCGAAGTCCGACAGTTTCGCTTTTGTTCTAACACACACACACACACACACACACACACACTGCTTCTGTCTGCGTGTCGGTGAGTTAAAGTTTATATAAACTCTACCGGGGAATAAGTGATTTATGTAAACATGGTTGTTGTACAACTTACTGCGCGCGCGCGTGTGTGTGTGTGTGCTCGCGCGTATGTGTTGTGATAAACAAGTGTACTCAGTTTGGTTGGGCTCGCGCTCGTCAGCTGCGCTTCACTTTTAGTCGTCTCCTTTGCGCGCGCGTGTGTTTGAGCTCACACACACACTGATGACACCTGAACAGGTGAGACACACACACACACACACACACACACACACACACACACAGCTGATATCAGGATGTAAGGCTGGAGCTGTGAGGAGGCCGAGCTCCACCCTGCTGACTTCACACACACACACACACACACACACTCACACACACATACACACTCACACACACACACCTCCACATCAGGAAGCTCAGAGTTAAACAAAGTGATTATTACTTTGTAGACACACCCACACCATGGGTTCTAGCTAGGAGTGTGTGTGTGTGTGTGTTACTTATACTATAGTGTGTGTTACTTATTGAGGATACAAACATACAAACATGTGACACACACACACAGACACACACACATCATGCTGACAGTGTTTTCTTCTTCCTTCCTCTGATTATAGTGTAGATTTAACGCTCGCTCTCTCTTTATCAGGTTGATAATCGCTGTGTTTATTGGCCGAGTGTTTAAACGTCTAATACAGGAAGAGAAGAAACTAATGCGGACAATAAACACTTAACATAAATAAACACCATATAAAAACTAACAGGTGGACTACAGAAAGATTCATGGTGAAATTTAATTGATACACATGACACAGTAATACACAACCCTCGACCAAAAGGAAAGTCTCACACACACACACACACCATGGTGTCCAGTTCATGAGTCTCGTGCACCCAGAACCTCTCTTACACACTCTACAGTCCTGGAACATGGCATCAGGAAAAAGAAACCCTCCATAGATGTGATCCTCTGGTGATTCAGTACATTCAGGTGGTCAGCTGACTTCATTTTATTGCCCCATAACGTTACTGAGTCTAGACCTGAGTAACTGATCAACCCCAGATCATAACACTGTCTCCAGAGGCTTGTACAGTGGACACTATGCATGATGGGAGCATCGCTTCATGTCCTTCGTCTTCACCAGGCGTTTAAGTGATTCCTCATCACACGTGGTCATGATGTCTGATCACATTTCTTCTGTGGAGTTGAGGTTCAGGTCGATCCTCTCAGGTTTCAGTAACGTCTCAGACAGTTCTTAATGCAGTACTGTAACAGGATATATAGAGATTATAAAAGGGTGTTTTAGGATTAGATTAGAGATGATTAGAGGTTACTGTAGATGTAAACATAGCTGCTTTCAAAATAGTATCACGAAAATGATGACGAGACGAGATGAGACGATATTTGAGCACATTTTTAAGGCACCGCATACGGCTTAAATCAAACGTCACTCAAATACAGTGAAGACACAGAAACTGTGCGTCTTCTGAGTGCGCGCACTTGATATGTAGTTACAGTTAGTAATATATATGCATGCATGTGTGTGTGACTGTTTCATATGTGTGTATGCCAGGGTTTCATGTGTGTGTGTGCATGAGTGAAGTCCGATTTAAGCCGTATACGGCGCCTCATATATTTTTTTCAGATTGAAATGCAGAAAAAAAGCTGATGTGTCACAATATCAAAGGGGAAACAGTGGGGGGAAACACAATACCACAGACCACAAACCTGAAGAGACACATCGAGGCATCCCATAATAGTCACCCAGTTTTACAGCCTCTGTGTGGTAACTATGTTGGCACACGATAACAGTTATGTTGTGATGTATTTTATTTTATAAAAAAAAAAAAAAATTATAAAAAAGTTTCAAAACAGTGTCTGTACTGCTCCTGTTGTTTTGTAGTTAAATCAATATGCTTTATGCTTCATGCAGTTGGTGCAGTATTAAAAATAAATATAATTAACCGAAAGCACTAGATGAAAAGATAAATTTTAAAATTTTAAGATAATTATTTTGTGAAAACTTTTAAAAATGGTTTTGTTTAGACTAGATTAACTGTCTAAAACTAGAGGAAAGGTTCCTCTGAATAAAACCTTTAGTCGACTAAAACTTGACTAAACAAAAATAGGATAAGATTGACTAAATATAATAAAAACTGTCAGGGACTAAAAAGGGACTAAAATTGAAACTAGCTGACAAAATGACTAATGCTAAAACACAGCTCAGTGCTCAGGGAGGTTTGGGACGATGCCTGCCATGAGTCTGGTGTTCCTCAGGCAGGTGTTCCTCTGTCTGTGTGTGTTGGTTTCTTTTTGAACAAGTCTTTAACATGACCCAGAAGAACGAGTATTTCAGAGAGTGATGTGTTAATGTTCTACCGGGCACGCAGGCGCTAAGCATTGCAAAAACAGGAAACAGAAATGCGTCGTTACCTTTGAGTCTTTGGTCCGAATCGTTCGTTCTTTTGTCACGTGACTCCCATAGACGCTATGCAGTGTAATAGATTCAAAAGAACGAACAATTCAGACCATTAGATATGATGGTGAGCTGCTCAGTTTGTTTATTATAATCTGTCCTTAGCTGCATCGGAATCTTTTCATTACGGTAATGAATTAAGTCATCGCTCGCTCCGAAACCAATAACCGAGTCACTAAAATGATCCAAACTTCCCATCACTAGTGTGTGTGTTTATATTATTTTGTCTCTTGATAATGTTGTTTCGCTTTTAATTTAGTTTCTATTTGTTTCCTTTGATGCAGCTCTCTCTGTGTCTCTCTCTGTGTCTTTCTCTTTCTGTCTCTTTGTCTCTGCAGGATGAGTGTGTGAGAGATGGAGGATCGCTCTCTGCTACAGAATATTAGACAGACTCCTAAACCGAGTCTTCCAGTTCTAAGTGCGTCTCACCTACAGTCTCCACACCTGTCTCACTTTACACTTGTCTCACCTACAGTCTCCACACCTGTCTCACTTTACACTTGTCTCACCTACAGTCTCCACACCTGTCTCACTTTACACTTGTCTCACCTACAGTCTCCACACCTGTCTCACTTTACACTTGTCTTACCTACAGTCTCCACACCTGTCTCACTTTACACTTGTCTCACCTACAGTCTCCACACCTGTCTCACTTTACACTTGTCTCACCTACAGTCTCCACACCTGTCTCACTTTACACTTGTCTCACCTACAGTCTCCACACCTGTCTCACTTTACACTTGTCTCACCTACAGTCTCCACACCTGTCTCACTTTACACTTGTCTCACCTACAGTCTCCACACCTGTCTCACTTTACACTTGTCTCACCTACAGTCTCCACACCTGTCTCACTTTACACTTGTCTCACCTACAGTCTCCACACCTGTCTCACTTTACACTTGTCTTACCTACAGTCTCTACACCTGTCTCACTCTCTACACCCGAGTTATTTGTCCCACCTCCTTCTCACACAGCGCCGAGGGAAAGCTCTTAGATCCACTTTTTATTTTTCGTGATCTTCTTTTCCCTCCTGATTTTACACACAACACTCCACAACAGGTACAACATGTGTTTAGGGTGTTTTTGCTCATTTATAACGAGAGATAAAGACTAAAAATCCCATTTTCATAAGTATTCACACCCATCACTTACTATGTGGTTAAAGCTCTTCCGTCAGCAGTGAGTCTGCTCAGACACACAGACGAACACATTTACACACACACACTCATTGTCTGTTCTGTTTTCAGTAATCTCCAAGCTGCTGGCCGTCGCGTTACCTGTCGCTCAGCTCGTCATCGGTGCGTAAATTTACTTAAAGTAAATTCAAACATAAATAATTTCTTTCACAAGTACTTTTTTTCTGGACTGAATCTATCTCTCTCTATCTCTCTCTCTCACACACACACACACACACACACACACTTTCAGGTGTGCTGTACCTGGAGAAATGTCCCCGTCAGCCCCTGATTCCAGTCTACCTGATAGTCCAGGGTGTGTTTGCGCTGGTGCTGGTCTTGCTGTCGTGTCTCCCCTGCACTCAGGAGGAGGAGAATGGGGGCGGAGCCATCAGCACCTTCTGCACCACCTGGAACTCCCTCATTACACTCTTCCTATTCTGCTGGTTCATTGCAGGTGAACACTCGCACACTATTAATAAACCTGAGGTGTGTGTAAGGTAACAGTAGTTGGTGAATTGGCGTGTGTGTGTGTGTGTGTGTGTGTGTGTGTGTGTGTGTGTGTGTGTGTGTGTGTGTTGCAGGTAACGTGTGGGTTTACTCCATCTATGAGCCAAATTATGACCCGACGACGCCGCTGTACTGCGCTAAGACGCTCTACCTGTTCACCTTCTGGACCGTCACACTCGTCTACATCATCATCGGTCTGATTATCGCAGCCGGCTGCTGCGTCATGGTCTGCATGTGTGTGTTCGGTCGAGCTGGACTCTCCGGCGGCATTTCCGACGATGTCTGACGGACACGTCACGCACATCAGACATTAAATTACACACATTATGTACATCTTATATACACACACACACACACACACACTCTTTCATGCTGTCTGAGACTAGGAAAGAGTGGATCACATAATCTTTCCTTTATGTTCGTGATTGTATGTGTGTGTTTACACTGATTTATTAATATATGTCTGCTTTATAGTTTACACATATGTAATGCGTTTGCATAATAAAGTGTTGTATAATTATCTTTGCACAAATAGAAATTATAGGTCATATGGTTAAAGCTCCATCTACGTATGCTTCTGGTTTATAATTTACCCATATGGAATGTTATGTATGATTTAATTAGTTTTATTTACACACACTTTACAGACTTTGATAAGGTGTGTATCAAACATTGTACCCATAATTCCATAACTTTAATAAAAACATGAACACATTTATTATAAATGTGAACATTTTCACATTCCGTCACGTTACAAACATAAATGTATTTCATTGGGATTTTATGTGACAAACCAACAAAAGTGCCACATAATTGTGAAGTGGAAGTAAAATGAATTTTTTCAAGTGTTTTACAAATAAAAATCTGAAAAGTGTGTTGTGCTCCCTTCATTTTGAGACTCCTAACAAAAACCTAGTGAAACCAATTGGCTTCAGAACTCACCTAATTATTACCTGTGTGTAATTTAATCTCAGTATAAATACAGCTGTTTTTTGAGGTTTGTTAGAGAACATTAGTAAACAAACAGCATCATGAAGCCCAAGGAACACACCAGACAGAACAGGGTTATAAAAAATAATATCCCAGGCTTTAAACATCTCACAGAGCGCTGTTCAATCCGTCATCCGAAAATGGAAAGAGTATGGCACAACTGTAAACCTACCAAGACATGGAAGTCCACCTAAACTGATAGAAGAGCATTAATCAGAGAAGCAGCCAAGAGGCCCATGGTAATTCTGGAGGAGCTTCAGAGATCCACAGCTCAGGTGGAAGAATCTGTCCACAGGACAACTATTACTTGTGCACTCCACAAATCTGGCCTTGATGAAAGAGTGACAAGAAGAAGACCATTGTTGAAAGAAAACTATAAGAAGTCATAACAGGCCATGTGTGGGGGACAGCAAACGTGTGGAAGAAGGTGCTCTGGTCAGAGGAAACAACATTTTGGGGAGTAAAGCAAAACACTATGAGTGGTCGGACAGCTAACCCTCTGCATGGTAGTGGCAGCATCATGTTGTGGGGACAGGGAAGCTGGTCGGAGTTGATGAGAAGATGGATGGGGCCAAATACCGGGCAACCTTAAAAGAAAACCTGAGACTGGGTTGACTGGGTTCCAGCAGGACAATGATAATGAACGTACAGCCAGAGCTACAATAGAATGGTTTAGATCAAGGCATATTCATGTGTTAGAACGGCCCAGTCAAAGTTCAGACCAAAATCCAACTGAGAATCTGTGGCAAGACTTGAAAACCGCTGCTCACAGATGCTCTCCATCCAATGTGACAGAGCTTGAGCTATTTTGCAAAAAGAAAAAAAAGAAAAAGAATGCACTGTAAAAAATCTTATGTGCTATCTACTTAAAAAATATGGTAACAAAATTGCACATATTATTTTTAAGCAGTTTTTATGGCTTGATTTTTTTTTGGAGAATTTACTTGAATAAATCATGTAAAACATCCTAAATTCTTTAGCCGGACACATGATGATTTTAACATTATTAGTGGAATAATATTTTTTAGTTTAAGCAGATTAAACAAAATGTACTCGTATGTATTAAGGAAAATTACTTAATAATATAAAAAAACATTTTATGATGAAATGAATACATAATGTATTTTGGTGTTAAACATGCTTTTATTTCATATTTCACTGATATCAAAATATTAAAAACTGTAAAATAGTCTATATAACATTTACAGCAGTTTTATGTTTCAGATCTTCATGTAAAACAGTTTGTAACTGACAATTTCTATGGCATTGAAATAAATTGTTTAGCATTATATGCTAACGTCTTTTCTTGTGTGAATAGTCACATTCTGTACTAAAACCTGAGAGAACTTGTACAGTAAACTATTTCTAGGTTCATATCTTAGTAAAATTAACAAAGACACTAACTCTCCAAAACCTGTTTCAGTGAACCGTGGAGACGCTACAACAAACTCCAGTATGCTAACGGCTAATGAGCAGACATATCTGTATATCTACACTTATTTAGTCAATTAATTCATCCATCTCTGCTCACTTTACACTGTATATTCATTTAAATATATACATACTGTATATTCTTCTGTAAATCCAATTCATACATAGGCTTTATTTTTATTCATTTATTTATGTATAGTATATATATATATATATATATATATATATATATATATATATTTATATATATTGTGGCGTAGGCGGGGCGGCGGCTGTCGACCGTCATGCCTTGCGGAGGTTCTTTATGTGTTCACGCTGTTGGGGAAGGTTGTTTAGGCTGGGTGCCTCGGCCATGTTTGTGTGTGTGTGTGTTGCATGTGCTCCGGTTTATGCTAAGGCTTAATTGGATATGGTTCTCGTGTGAATGTGCTGCTTATGTTATACATGCTGTGTGTTAAATAAAGTACACCCAGCCATTGCATTGGGCAGCAATTAAGCTCACTCGTCTCTCCAACATCCTTTCCGGTGGAAAAAGCCACAATATATATATATATATAGTTTTATAGATCTGTATATATGTTTATATCCCACTGCTAACTTACATTTCTGGTTAGATGCTAACTGCATTTCGTTGACTTGTAACTATGTGCAATGACAATAAAGGTTGAATCTAATCTAATGGCGGACTGGATGTTTTCAGAAATGTTCACGATGTTGCTGACACTAGTGCAAGAAAGGAGCTTATTTAAGAAATCAAATTAAAATGTAAAAATTAGTAAGGGGCTTAACTTACTTCTTAACATTTTATTCTGTTCGTCTGTTCCTTCACTGCTGTTGTTGAGATTCAAATGAAGGTGACTTAATCAAACCCGGATAACTGGGCCAATTCTCTTAAAATAAATATGAAGCCTTTTTCCCTCAAAATTTTTGACTAAATGCTTCCTTAAATTAGGCCTAAAAAAAATCACTTATTTCCTTAAAAAAAGGGGAAAATTTATTTCTTAATTTTATTAGTGAAATGTTCTCAATATATTGTAAGAAACACAGAAAATTTTTTTTTAAAAGAAATATGCACATTATTTTTAATGATTACATCATTTTTAAAAAATGAAAATTACAAGCCTCATGATTGATTTTTTTTACAGTGTGGGGAAACATTTCACTCTCCAGACGGGACAAACTGCCACTTTGTGTTGGTCTGTCACATAAAATCTCAATAAAATACTTTTACGCTTGTGGTTGTAATGTGACAAAATGTGGAAAAGTTCAAGGGGTGTGAATATTTTTTGCAAGGCACAATATGGCAATTAGTGATGGGTCGTTCATGGACGATTTGTTATTATTGAACGAGTCTTTAACGAGAGGTGATTCGTTCAGTTTCTACAGGGTGCGCATGCGCATGAGTCACGTTAAAGACTCGTTGAAAAAAGAACGAATCGTTCATGAACGACGCATCGCTGCTTTACACTGGGAGGGGTTTGGAGTGACTTGGCAACCCGGACCCGAGCTCAGCCCTGTGGAGTCAGTGTGGAGGTTTGATTTCACTGTGGAGAACTTCACCATGAGCTTCAGGGTCCGAGCAGCGCGGCAGGAGGACTGCACAGACATCCAGAGGATGATCATGGTGTGTGCAACTATATTGTTAAAGAAACATCAATCTGTTTGTGTGTGTGTGTGTGTGATCATATTTTGAAGGAAACATTGTCCTGTTTTGTGTGTGTGTGTGCGCGCGTGCAGGAGTTAGCAGTGTATGAGAAGATGGCTGACCAGGTGAAGATCTCACATGAAGGTGAAGCTCAGTGTTAGTCAGTTGTAAGCGGAGTTCGGGTTCTGTGTGTGTGATAAACGAGTCCAACATGAAAGTGTTAAAGCATGCAGTTCCTCCAATGACCACTAGAGGCTCCTGGAGTCAGTTAATCCCCATATAGCCTTCTATTCTATTCTATTCTATTCTATTCTATTCTATTCTATTTGTGTAGCGCGATTAACATTGGTCACTGTCGCAAACCAGCTTTACACAATCAAAAGAAATTTATGGAAATGTGTATGGAATGTGAAAGATGTGTATGAATCAGAATGTTCAGATCCTCCCTGATGAACGAGTCGAGGGTGACGGTGCTGAGGGAAAAACTCCCTGAGACGGCACTAACCTTCAGAGGAACCGGACTCAACGGGAAATCCATCCTCATTTTGGTATTGGTGTCCCAGTGGTCGGTTTCTCGCCTGCCATCCGGAAGGCCCACCCAATACCCAAACTCCAGCCAGTGGATGCAGTGCTGGTCCCAAGCCAGGATAAAATGGAAGGGTTGTATTAGGAAGGGCATCCTGCATAAAACCTCTACCAAGCTGTGTATGGATCAGATGGTCAGCCAGAGGAGCAGGAGCAGCCAAAAGACTAAAACAACAACAACCTGGGACAAGCAACAGTTTTAGTCTCCATAGCGCGATTTCACATTCATGACTACTGAATATTTATGTAACACATCAGTTACAATTATATTAAGCCATAAAATTATACATAATTAGGAAATTAGGGACATGGCAGATTTGCAGATATCAAATATAGAATCCACTAGCTGTCTGCTACGCATCACTTTAGCTAAACTGCTAACTGGAACCAGCGTAGATTAACTTGCCACAAGATGTGTAGTATTGACATGGAACAGCGTGGAGGGTACGGACGATCGAGGTCAAATGCGATAGCGTATAAATTAATGTTAGCCACCTTAGCATTTTGGCTAAACTAAAGCTAGCCTTGCTAGCTTGTGGTATCTAAAGTAATTAGCCATGTTCCAAACAACAGCCTGGCTCCATTTGTTCCGCCCATTTGCCCATTTATGGATTAACCATGGTTTAGATGAAGCTCCTGCCAAGATGGTGGCACCCAGAGCTCCCACAGCTGAGCTTCAACCCCGCTCTTCAGAAAACCTGTGGGTAACGTCACCAAGGGTTTGTCCAGCTCCTTTCATAGAGTTTCATAGAAGTATGTCTGTGTGTGTGTTGGAGCAGAGCTACAGAGAGATGGATTCGGTCCAAACCCGTTTTATCAGTGTCTGGTAGCCGAGGTGCCGGAGGAGCTAAAATCTGAACATGGTGAGAAAACACACACACTTGATCATCCACTTTCCCTAATCTCTCAGAAGTGCATAACACACAAGTGACCACTAGCAGTACAGTAAGCAATATGTGTGTGTGTGTGTGTGTGTGTGTGTGTGTAGGACACACCACAGTTGGCTATGCGCTCTATTTTTACACCTACAGCACATGGAAAGGGAGGAGCATCTATATGGAGGATCTGTACGTCATGCCAGAGTTCAGAGGTATGGGTGTGTGTGTGTTGGGGTGTGTGTCTGAGTGGGTGTCTTTCTTTCTCTGAGCAGTGTTACACATGTTTGTCTCTCTCTTTCCTCACAGGTAGAGGTATCGGGAAAGGTCTGATGTCGTCTGTAGCTCGAGTGAGTTTAGATTCAGATGGAGGTACTGTATTTACATTCCCTAAAGGGTCAGGTGACTACAGTGTGTGCGTGTGTTGTAGGTGTGTGTAGAACAGCAGTGTGTGCGTCTGCAGTTCTCCGTGTTGAACTGGAATAAACCGTCTCTGGACTTCTACCTGAATAAAGGAGCGGTGGATCTGACGATGGAGGAGGGCTGGCACGTTCTGCGCTTCCACGGTTCAGCACTCGACAAACTCGCACTCGAGGCGCCATGACAACCAACACCACAACCAACATCACCGCAATCAATCCCGCAATCAATCCCGACAATGTAGGCAACACCAAAATCAGCACAATCAACACCAGTATCATTGCTGTAACAAATTCTATCACCTTAACCAACATTAGCATTAAATATAGTTCAGAGGAATTGAACATGTACGAATATCCTGATTCTGTATTTAATCTGGTAACTAAATGGGTGACTGAATTTTTGGATGCAACATGTACCTTATAAGTTGATTCGTGTCTTTTCTATGATGTAATGCGTGTATAAATTTCAGTATATAAACTGTGTAATTTCCACCTGTCCCTCGTACCCCTCTGAGGTTAATGTACCCTACGTGTAATGGTACTGGTGGCTACCTGGACGATGGTGATTCTGTCATCTACAGATTTGAATAAATACTCGTTGAGCACGTAACAGACTGCTGAGTTTTGATTTACAGCACTGGGTTTCCATCACAACCATCAAGACACTCACCACCATAACCAACACTGTAACTGACACCAATACCATCAACATCAATACCCTTGCTACAACCAATTACATCCCCATAACGAGTATCAACATGTTAATCAACACTTGCATCAATACAAACACCACAATCTATACCAGTACCATCACTGCACCCAACACCAGAAGCAAAACCAACACTGCTATTAACATCAACTACATACACAACCACATCTGCATCACAGCAGCCAACACCATACCATAACCAGCATCAACACCGTCAGTGTGTTTGCGTCTTTGTGTATTGATGGTTTGCTCTTCCCTTTCAGGCTACTCTCCGGTAGGTTTCATTAAGGTGCTAAAGTTCTCGAGCGTTCCCCACTTGTTGAATGAGCACTGCGGTTAGGGAGTTGCAAAGTTATACATACAGTAAATATTGATAATTATAAAATAAGCCACATTAGCTGCATGTTCAAAGTATTGGTGTGATGAAGATAGAATAAGACTCTTAATAGAAAATTCACTAGTTGATTTACTAAAGTCACACATCGTTGTGTTGTGTTGTGTTGTCAGATGTTCTGCTCAGCTGATTTCGATGATCACGTCATGTAGACTATGGAGAGGCTAAGTATGGAATTTAAAAGATTAAAACAAGCTACCCTGACACTAAATTCGTTATGATTAATCTCTCATTAGTTTATCTCTAGGCCTGTTAAGGTCATTAAAGATTTTAAAAGTATTTTTTTCAATTTAAGGTTTATTGATAATATTATTTATTTATTATTTATATATTAATAATCGTATCAGTTCATCATGAGATTTCATGTCTACTTTTCTGCTCCTGCTTGCAGATTCTTAAACCTGAATTAACCTGTTTTTAATTGATTTTATAAAAAATGTACAAAAAGTCTTATATTTTATCAGTTTTTCGTGCTACAGTAGTGCTAGAGCTTTCAAGTGAAATGTTTGTTGTCAGCATTTCACTGTAGAACTCCGAGAGACTTCCTGTTCTTGTGTACAATAAAACAATAAACACTTTCTTAATAACATGATTTCTGGCTCTTTGACAACATTGTTTGCTTTGGCTCCAAAACCGCTCCTCATCTGGTACTACAGCTTCCGGCTTTTATAATTCAGTCAAATGCTGATTCAGTCAGCAATGTTTTGAACTGTGAGGTTTAGTAGAATTGCAATAAATAATTGAGGTAACATGGGTGCACGGATACCAAACATGGGTGAGAACATACGATTCTGGTTTAGAATTTACCCAAATGGAATGTGATATATAATTATCTGTTATTTTACTTGCACACACCTTACAGACTAATAAGGTATGTATCCCGACAGGGAAAAAAATCACATGATTTGGATGAGATGAGATCTGGACTTCTTGGAGGTCATTCATGAAGTCTGCATCGTTCTAGCCAACATCCTGGAAAATGTTGGACTAACCACGGACGCACAATAGAAGCAAAATGGAGTGGTGCACCATCCTGCATGGAAATAAGGTCGCCAATGTTCTATAGTCATTTAATATTGTCTAGTTAATTTTCACCCACCCTGTAGTATTAGCACTAAAGTGGGTGGACGACAACAATCCTACCCACAGTGTAATGATCGCTTCAGACAGCCTGTCAGCTCTTAACAGTATAAAAGTCTGTAAAATCACCATGAAGACAGGATATACGACTTGAAATATATCATATAATATACAGACTGCATAACAGGGGTTCATACATTCACCTGCTCTGGGTTTCTGCACATGTAGGTGTTGGGGGATGAAGTTACATGGAAATTCTGCTGAGCAAAGCTGATCAAGGAACACACTGAACAAGATGTGGTGCACATGCTGGGACACTTGCCATACAGAATTGATTCCAGGTTTGTCCGCAGTATAGAGTGAGACAGAACCTGAAGGAAAAGATTATGGTGTGTGTGTGTGTGTGTGTGTGTGTGTGTGTTTGCATGGGTTTGTAGTTATATTTTCTTTTATCCAGAGCGACTTAAAAAAAAGTACTTTAAAGTTTCCATCATTAGATAAGATCCTTACACTGGGTTATAGGTTACTAACTAAGTACCATCAGTCACACACTACTGGGAAGTGTTTGTTTTTTTCCCTTTTTTTGTTGTTTGGGGGGTGGGGGGTGGGGTTACTCCAAATACTAAGGAAACAGACAGTCTGTTAGTCATCTCTTAGATTGCCAGAGACTCGGCTGTACGGTCATCTAGAGATAGTTCATTCCCTCACCTAGGAGCAAGAACAGGAACAGTCTAGAATGCCTTCTTTGTTTTTTTTTCTTGCTTCTTTTTTTTCGCTTTGTTGGAAAGCATCTAATAGACCAAGTTCTATTAGACCAAGATTACACATCACTAGGCTCAGCATCTCTCCAAATTTGCTGTATTTCTGCTTATTTATGCAATATTCTTCTGCATGCTAGTATAATCTCCAACATATGTCCAGTCACTTTAGGACTGGACATCAATAACATCTGCAAAACTCTGTTTCTGACTTTATTTTCATCTTAGACCAGATACCACTAAAGCTTATAAGGAAGCTACACCACAGTGAGTTTTTTATATCGACCGGAAGTGACTGATCTCGACACCAGCACAGAGATAATAAACAAAGTCGAGGAAAACACAGAGGACTTTGGGCTAAGCTAAGGCTAAACCCGCATCGACCAGCACTTCCTAGCATATTTCTTGCTAATGTGCAGTCTCTGATGAACAAACTGGAAGGGCTTAAGATGCTGAGACTGTTTATGGAACTGTAATATCCTTGTTTTCTCGGAAACTTGCACAGGTAAAAACAGAGGTGGGATGCTTTTATGTAAACAAAACATGGTGCATTTTCACTGTCATTGTTTCTTCTTACTGCTCTGCTGATCTTGAAAAGGATCATTATTAAGTGCAGGCCATTTTATCTACCATGTGAGTTCACATAGGTTGTAGTAATAGCAGTGCTTGTTCCCCTGGATGCTGATGCTAGTACAGCCATGAAAGAACTTGGTGATGGTATTAAAAGCCTTAAGACTGATCGTCACCTTGTCATCATGTTTACACAAGTGTGGCTGATGCTTACAGAGTCACACCCCTCTCCCACCTAGGACAATCTGACCATCTCTTATTGTTTCTGCTGCCCAAGTACTCTCCAGTCATCTAAGCCTCAAAGCACGCGATACAGCCTTCAGGTCTGGAGACTGGGAGGCCTACAGCGTCACCAGAGCCAATCTGAGGAGGGGAATCTGCAAAGCCAAACATAAACACAAACAGCAGATTAAGGTGCACATTAAATACATACTTTTCTGAAAATATTATAATAGGAGGTGAATATTAGTGCAGTAACAGATGAATGGATGAACAGATCTCCTACAGAATTCTCAACCCACCATGTCAATCCTATCCAATCTAAATCTTTCTGACACTTGGAGGGACATGAATCTGCAGCATAAACAATACTTTTGGTTTCAACCTGATGGGTCTATAAAATCCAGAATTGATTACTGGTTAGTCTCTGAACCTCGATCAACTCGTACCACAAACTCCTTCATATCACCCGCTCCTCTTACAGATCATTGTCTCATTGGTTTACAGCTTGAAAGCCCAAACAAATGCAGATGCAATAAAGGCTATTGGAAGTCTCTTAAATAATGACAAATACTGTGAAGGAATAACGCTAATAAGAAAATTTACTAAACATGTGCCACAGACTGTTTGGAATCCATAGTAATAGCTAAGGAAATAGCTATTAATCATCATTTTCATTAAGCAGAAAATCTTTTTTATAAAATCTCCCAGCTCATTCCACAATTGAGTACAGAATTAAAACATTTGTGTGAAGCAGAATTAACCCCTGAAGAAATTGATGAAGCTGGTATGTGTTTAAAAACGGACAAAAGTCTGGGACCAGATGGTCTAACAACAAATCTTTATATAGCGTACGTTTATGGAGCTCATTAAGAGAAATTTTGTTTCCAGTTTTCAAAGAGGCCACAGATAAGCAAACTCTTTCCATTATTATGAGACAAGGACCCATTATTCTTATTCCCAGACCAGGAAATCACAGACAATCTTCTACCAATTTCTCTACTACTCTCTATTTCTACTAAATCCAGGACTTAATGGACTATAGTGACTTGATAGAGGATGGTGGAGTTATTCTGTTTCTTGATTTCTACAAAGCGTTCGATTCACTAGAACATTCTTTTATTTTTACACATTTGGAGCTATATGGTTTCGGTTGATTTTTTTTTTGTAATATTATTCGAACCTTACACAGTGAATGAACTTACATTGCACGATTTCAGTGTGCCTATGTAATGGCACCTCACCTAGGTTTGAAATTAAACGAGGTGTAAAACAGGCGTGACCTACAGTATTTCACCATCACTCTTTTTTGTCGCAGTGGAATTCCTAGCTATACTTCTAAAAAACTCTGATCCATGCAAACTTACTGTATATTTGATGAGCAAATTATAATGAGTCAGCTTGCTGACGATAAAAACATTTTCTTAAAAAGTTTCAAAAACACAACGTTATATAAACATCTCTTCAGCTTCTGGTTTAAATCTCAACCTTGTTATATGTGAATAGATGACCTTCCATGATTGTGCTCTCCCTGAGGTATTTCACATTCAAATTTAAATTTTCTAATTTAATTTGTCACATACAGTCATACACAGTACGATATGCAGTGAAACGCTTAGACGAGCGCCTGTGACCATAAAATAAAAGACTATTAATATGAAATAAATATGAAAAGAAAATAGAAGGTAAATTTAACTAAGACGAGTAAAGTAACTTTACAATACAAAATATACAATATAAGACAAATATATGAAAAATATAGAAAAATAAGAAAACCAGCTGTACAATAAAGAAAATATAAGATTTGTGAAATTCTTTGTGCAGGAATGCAGTTAAATAAAATTAGAAATGTCGTGTGCAACTGTGCCAGAAGCTCCTTCTCAGTCTCTCTGTGTTGGCCTTCAGGGAGCGGAATCGCTTTCCTGACCTCAACAGAGTGAACAGTCCATCGCTGGGGTGGCTGAGGTCCTTCACCATCTTCCTGGCCTTGGTCCAGCACCGCCTGCTGTAGATCGAGTGCAGGTCAGGGAGCTCGGTGCGGATGATGCACTCGGCTGATCTCACCACCCTCTGTAGAGCTCGTCTGTCCTGCATGGTGCGGATCCCGAACCAGGTCGTGATGTTTCCCATCAGGATGCTCTCTATGGTGCAGGAGGAGAAATTCCTGAGCACCCTGGAGGGCATTCCTATCAAATAATCTGTCAAGTATCTTGGCCTTTATATTACAAAAAAAATATGATTGGCAGTGAAAGTGGAAGAGTGGCCATAGATGCTATAGTGTAAATGATTTGTGGATTTGTTTTACGCCTTGTTTTGTTTTAATTATTCTAATTACTGACTGTTACAAAGTCAAATTGTTTGTATTATCATATCAAAAGAAACATAAAAGTCGCGGCTCTGGCAACCCGCGCGTCATTTCTGCACATGCGCGTTGATGTCATGGAGCCGGCGCGTGTCGCGCATGCGCAGCGTGTTGAACAGGCTAAGTAATGTCGGTCTCTGTTTAAGGCTTTAATTCGGAGAGTTTCTGTAAAGTCACATGGAGGAGAACGGCACAGACATGCAGACTACTGAGGTACTGAGAGATATTATAACATAGGCAACAATTTATATAGAGAGATAAATGTGTGTGTGTGTGTGAAACCCTGTTAGCATCAGCCTGTTAGCATCAGCCTGTTAGCATTAGCAGATACAAATGGTTATTAAAGAGCTGAAAAGATAAGTTAGTAACCTATTTAAAATGCCTGGTGTGTGTGTGTGTGTGTGTGTGTGTGGTAACATCCGGATATGTAAAGGAAAAATGTAGATAAGATGAGAGATAATGTAGAAAATGTATGAGATGTGAAGTTTAATAATAAACATGATACTGGAGACTCCGCCCACTAACGCTACAGGAACAGGATTGGACACGCCCCCTGTGAAGAAGTGGTTACCATGGAAACGATTGAGTGCATAAATCTAACCCTGCGCTATTGTCAGAGAGAACTAATCAACACCTTCTGACCAATTAGAGGCCGTGTGTGTGTGTGTGTGTGTGTGTGTGTGTTTCAGTCAGAGCAGTGTGCGTACGTGTGTGCGAGACAGAAGCTGGAGAATCTGCTTAATAAGAGTATGAAGATCCGGATGACGGACGGGAGGACGCTGCTCGGCCTGTTCCTCTGCACGGACCGCGACTGTAACGTCATCCTGGGGTCTGCTCAGGAGTTCCTCAGGAGCGCCGGTACACACACACACACACACACACACACACACACCCTGGGGTCTGCTCAGGAGTTCCTCAGGAGCGCCGGTACACACACACACATACATCCTGGGGTCTGCTCAGGAGTTCCTCAGGAGCGCCGGTACACACACACACACGCACACACATTCTGGGGTCTGCTCAGGAGCACCGGTACACACACACACACATCCTGGGGTTTGTTTAGGAGTTCCTCATAAGCGCTGGTACACACACACACACTCTGGGGCCTGCTCAGAAGGTCCTTAGAAGCGCCGTTACACACACACACACACACAAACACACACATCCTGGTGTTTGCTCAGGAGTTCCATGCATTAAAAGCCTCAGGTCTGCCTTTATACATAAAGTAAATTAGTGTTAAACCCACTCATTACACACACTTACACCAGTCACACAACACCCTGGGTGCTAATTAGTTCGCTAATTACTTTGTGTGTTTGAAGCCCTGCGTGTTCGCAGCCACTCGGGCTTTTGAGTTTTGAGACTCGAGGCATTAAAACTAATAGAAACTAACAGTAGAAATAATGATTATAGCTAGAGCTGTAGCTATCAAATAATTTAGTACCGAGTATTCAACTACAAATTTGATCGATTAATCGGATAAAATGTAATTTTGCTTTATTAAACATCAATGTAAAATATATAAGAGAAACAAAGATTAATTGGTTTTATTTTTAGAAAAATCTTTTAATTTTTTTAATGCAGACAGCATTTTAACAAAAATAAACATTATTTATTATTCACAATACAAGGAATAGCTGAGACTTGACTAAGATGAATTAAGTGCATTACAGTATCGTACATTCTAAATTTAAAGCCTTTTCTCAGATGTAAAAATAAAATTTATTTTAAATGATTTTAGGTATCAAAAAAAACTAACTGTTAACTAGCACTGTTATGCGCTAAAATGTCTCCCTGCCACAGATTGCCCCCCCGCCACATTATCTCTATCAACTATTATATTAGAACATACATTAATATTATAGCATATTAATTTATGATTTATGGTTAATAATTTACAAATTACAAATTGCACCAAACGAATTTGATTATAAAATTAGCAATATAAAAAGTCATGTTGTATAGGGAACAAATTATATATTTTTTCATATACAATGTATGTTTTTATATTGCTTATTTTATAATAAAAAAATTTTTTTTGTAATTTTTCATCATAAACAATATTTATTTAGTGTAAACTTTTTAAAAAAAAATTTTTTTTTTACATGACAAACCCCTGCAAAATAAATGTGCCACAAAATAAACATTAAATGAGAATTTGTATTACGAGTCTAAAATTTCTATTAATTAATTTTGTATTCATTTCTCACGTGCCTAGGATTAATTATAATAGTAATAATATATTTGATAATAATAATAATAATAATAAATAATAATAATAAAAAATATAATATATTTGATAATAATAATATGAATTTTTGATTGTGGTGTCCTAATATATTTGATAAAGATTATGTGTGTGGGGGGGTGGGGGTGGGGGATCTGCGGCAGGGGGGATTTTAGCGCATAACACACATTAAGATAAATAATTATACAAAAACACTAAGTTGTGCAACTTAACTTTCAGAACTAAATGTTTCAAAATGTAATTCAATTTAATGTATGTGTTTTATTTGTATAGCGCTTTAAACAATTGTTATTGTCGCAAAGCAGCTTTACACAATTAAGAGTTATGAGAGTTATTATTAAAATTTAAGTTTGTATGGAATGTGAGTGTGCATGAATCAGAATGATCAGATCGTCCCTGGTGAGCAAGCCGAGGGCGACAGTGGCAAGGAAAAACTCCCTGAGATGGTAATAGGAAGAAACCTTGAGAGGAACCAGACTCAACAGGAAACCCATCCTCATCTGGGTGAACATTAATAAATTACAGCTCAGTCATAACATATAAGCATTTACAGACAATTTCTGACGGTTTTGCTGATATTTTTATCGCTCCTTTCCATTTTGCAGCCCGCAACTGAATGCTTCATCAAATCTTTGCGTCTCCTTCCGCTTTGTGGGTGACGTAAGCGCTTCTTCTCCGTCGGTGTTTAGTGGCGGCGTCCGGAAGCGCGCTGTGTAACGCCATACAAATAATTGCGCAAAAATATGCAAAAACAACGAATTAAGAACGAATCCGACTTATGAGATCCACAACATCTTCTCCTCACTACTCAACCCACCGACTCCTCCTGCCCCTTCCTCTCTGACTGCTGACGATTTTGCCACATTCTACGATGGGAAGATTGTAGCAATCCGCCAGTCCTTCGCTCTCAACCAAAGTCCTACGGCAGAACCTCAGGACCTTTCCTTCCCTCCTTTAGCAGAATTTTCCAACTTGTCATCTGACGAGATTCAACAGATCATCTCGTCATCTAACCCCACCACCTGTTCATTAGACCCAATCCCTTCCACAATGCTCCAGGCCATCTCACGAGACCTCCTTCCCTTCACCACAGCCATCATCAACCAATCCATATTATCTGGTCATGTTCCTGCCGCTTTTAAGAAGGCGAGGGTTATTCCCATCCTCAAGAAACCCTGCCTGGACCCATCAGAAGTTAACAACTATCGCCCGGTATCACTGCTCTCTTTTATTTCCAAAATTCTTGAAAGAACGGTTTATAATCAAATGTCTCTTTATCTCTCACAGAACAACCTTAATGACCCAAACCAATCTGGATTCAAAGTGGCACATTCCACAGAGACTGCCCTTCTGTCAGTCACTGAGAAGCTCCATGCTGCTAGATCTGCTAAACTTTCATCTGTCCTCATCCTCCTGGACCTGTCAGCTGCATTTGACACCGTGAACCACAAGATTCTATTATCTATCCTTACAAGCCTTGGAATTTGTGGAACAGCGTGGCAATGGTTTGCTTCTTACCTTAAAGATAGGTCATATGAGGTAACATGGAGGGGATCTACATCTGCCCCACGTAGACTCTCTACTGGTGTCCCGCAGGGCTCAGTACTTGGTCCTCTTCTGTTCTCCCTCTATACCCGGTCTCTTGGTAAGGTCATATCATCGCATGGATTCTCATACCACTGTTATGCAGATGACACCCAACTTGTCCTCTCCTTTCCTCCCTCTGACACTCAGGTTTCCACCCGGATCTCAGCATGTCTGGCAGACATCTCATTTTGGATGGCTGCTCATCAGCTGAAGCTCAATCTCAGTAAAACCGAACTGTTGTTTATCCCTTGTGACTCATCTCCAGGTCAAGACCTTGTGATATCCATGGACAACAACCAAATCACTCCCTCAACCACCGCCCGCAATCTTGGGGTAACCGTGGACAATCATCTGTCATTTTCCCCACACATCGCTAACCTTACTCGCTCTTGTCGATTTCTTCTTTACAATATCAGAAGAATTCGCCCATTTCTTTCTTCACAGGCTACTCAGGTGCTTGTTCAGTCCCTTGTTATTTCAAGACTGGACTACTGCAACTCACTCCTGGCAGGCCTGCCTCTGTCCACGATTCGTCCTCTGCAACTGATCCAGAATGCAGCAGCACGACTCGTTTTTAACCTTCCCAAGTTCTCCCACACCACCCCACTCCTCCGCTCCCTGCACTGGCTTCCTGTAGCTGCCCGCATCAAATTCAAAACACTGATGCTTGCCTACAAAGCCAAAAATGGCCCAGCACCCACTTACCTCTCTGCGCTAATTACACCACGCACTGCACCACGTTGCCTCCGATCCTCCAGCACTGCTCGCCTCATCCCACCATCTCTCAGGGATCGAGGGCGGCATTCATCCAGGCTCTTTTCTGTTCTGGCACCTAGATGGTGGAATGAACTTCCTCTAGATGTCCGTACATCAGAGACTTTGACTATCTTTAAACGACGACTCAAGACGCATCTGTTTCTCCAGTACTTGGACTAACCCCCCTCCCCCCGGGAAAAAAAAAAAAAAAAAAAAACCTCAGTTGTGTTGGACTAATGGTACTTAGTTATTAACCTAGTTAACCCAGTGTAAGTATGTATCCAATGTTGTAAACATTAAAGCACTTTTTGTAAGTCGCTCTGGATAAGAGCGTCTGCCAAATGCCTAAATGTAAATGTAAATGTAAATGAGTGTGGTCCTGGAATGGAACTCGTTCGTAAGTCGGGGACCACATGTATTTAAAGGAGCATTTCTATTAAAGGTCAATGGTCTGTAATAATTGGTGATGAGAAAATGACTTGTTAAACTTGCTTACAGGTAGCATGTATTTATATTTCAGGCAGTCTGAGTAAAATACATTTAAAACTACTACCTGTATTAGGTTAAAAAACTTTTGCTCTATACACAAATACACACACAGAGATTATACACACAGTCTGTCAGCCCCTAAGCTTTAGGAATGTGGTTAACTAGTGAACTTGTGTGTGTGTGTGTGTGTGTGTGTGTGTGCGCACGTGTGTGTGTCCCACAGACTCGTTCTCTCAAGCAGAGCCACGTGTTTTGGGGCTGGCGATGATTCCTGGGCATCATGTCGTGTCAATCGAGGTGGAGACGGAGAGTCTACAGAGCCAGGGCCTCTAAGCAGAGCATCATGGGAAATCTAGTTTAACTGTCAGAGTGTGGAGTGAAACGTGTAAGGACACAGAAGAACATGTAAACTAATGTGTCTGTGTGTGTGCAGCGCGCGCGCGCGTGTGTGTAAAACAGTGTTAATAAACCTCAGTGAGAGTAAAAGTGTGTGTCTGAGTTGTGTGTAACAGTGAGAGTGTTAAAGTGTTACTTACAATAAAATTAACAAATAAACATTGACAGTAAACAGAAAAGGGGCGGTCCTTACTGGGCATTATCAGTCTTCAGTCTTCCTAATTGGACACAGTGTGTGTGCTTAGCCAACCAGCAACCAGCATGTGATGTTCAGTAAGGACCGCCCCTTTATAGTTTCTGCAAATGTTGTGAGTGAGTAGGTGCGTTCCAAGCGGCCTGAAGTACCCTAACTGCAGGGAGTGAAAATGTTTAGTTTAAAGGAAACTGCGAACTGAGGAGGGAACGAGTGAACAACTTGTCTTCACTTCACCGGAAATGGGAATGAAAAGTTTCCCATAAGTCATTGCGTCTCGCTGGAGCGTGTTAAAAATGGAGCTTGAAAAAAGAATTTATATATTTATCATTAATATCGAGGACGACATCATATTAAAAGGACACAGTAATTTAAATTTTAACTTAAGCAAGAAATCCTTAGTATTATATAGGCTAGTTATCTGTAAAAAAAAAAACTTTGTCATCTTTAAACGATTATTATTATTAATCAACAAAGTTATACACGTTTCAATAGTATGTTTTATAATTTTATCAGTTTTTGTTTTAATAAATATTCTATATTTAATGTTTGTAGTGTAAAATTTCCACAGCAGCAGCAACAGGTATCCGAGGTGTTTGTTACCATGGTAACGCACGGTGGAAGTGACTTCTCGCTGGTGACTTCGAAGGGTGTTCCGAATTCTGGTGTTTTGTCGTGGGAAGTTCACTTCACCAACATTTCCTGCGAACGGAGTAGGGAGTAGGGAGCACCCTGTGAAGTGCACCTCGGAATGGACCGCAGCTGGTGCTTTGCACTTTGGCCCACTGTGCTCTATTGCCGCAGTACCAGTGTGACCAGTGGAGGCGCTACAGCACCATGTAACGCAGACTACACAATTAAATAAACAAACATTGCTCGACAGTCACGCGTGCACGCAGATACACACACACACACTGATAGCATCAGCACTTCAGCAGTGTGAGGTGAAGACACAGGGAGTCTGCGTCAGGAGTTCCACACACTTTCACTTGTAGGTTCACTGCGAGTAAAAAAATTTTTTCATTTTAAACCCTCAGTTTAACACCGTAATGAGACACAGACACTGCGTTTAGTTTTATTTCTTTTATTCCTCACTGATCTAAAACGTGATGTTCAAGTGGAGTGTTACTGTTTAAGACTTTGGTCACGATTCTGATCATGGTTAATGTAAAGTGTCACATTGGAAGTTGCACATAAAGTTGTTTCTTTGTTCCTGATGAAAACTGTCTGACAAAATTCTTAGCGTAAATGAGAGAGAGAAATCAGAAAGTTGTTTTATCTTACTTTAACGCTCATTCGATTTATACTCATCTATAGCAGTTTTTTCCAAGTGTGGACTAAAGGTACTGCAGGTGGGCCGCGAGAGAATATTTACAGTAATTAAATAAAAGTTTTCAATTTTGTAATTAAGTTTGAAATTGGCATAAAATATTAATTGTTATATATTTACATTGAAAAAGGTAATCACAACGGCAACCCTGTGACTCTTACACGTAGGCATTTCGGTTGTAGCTGTTGGGCTGCTGGGACACAACCGAGGTTGTATACGGCGTCCCTCTGTGCTGAGACTGGTACAAGTACGGCCTGCAAACATATACACACGTATAAACAGAAGTGCTATTTTTCAGTGTGTGTGTGTGTGAGATGAACTCACGTTTTCTCTCTACTGCTGTTGTTTCCACACACACACATTAAGCAGCAGCCAGCAATCAGAGCGAGCGTCGCTGAACACCAGCCGATATACAATCCATCTCCTATCTCAAACCTGTAACACACACACACACACTTATTCTCTCTGATGTTTCTAAACACGTTGCAGACTTTATTCACACACTTACTTTGTTCCAGGGTAAAGTGGGTCAAAGAACTCCTGTGTGATGTTGAAGGCGTACCACGACACAGCGATCATCGTACACAAACCTGCAACAACACAACGACACAACGTTACAAACCACGGGTTTATATTTTATATATTTATACACAAGTTCTGCCATGTTTTTATTTCCATAGTAACATCTCATTACGAAAAAAAACAGGTATTTCTGTAACAGCTATGTAAGGAGTCTCTAGTTTCAGCACAGCATAGTGATCACCTGCAAAACCACCACGTCCAGCTAACAGCACTCCAGAACCAACACTGTATGCCATTACAAACCATGTAGCATCACCCAATTACCACCAGAACCATCTGCCCCTTCAACACCTAGCAACTGACTCAAATACCCAAAGAACCACCCAGCAACATCTCAGGATCACTGGTTCCTTCAGGAAAAGATTGTAATGTCTCTCTGAGTGGTTCTTCCTGTGTCTCTCCTCAGGTTGCAACTTACGCTTTAAGGAACCTGAGCTCTAAAGGAACCCGATCCTTAAATGAACCTGTAAGGAACATGAGCCTTAAAGGAACCTGACCCCTTAAGGAACACAAGCCTTAGAGGAACCTGACTCCTTAAGGAACACGAGCCTTAAAGGAACCTGACCCCTTAAGGAACCCGATCCTTAAAGGAACCTGACCCCTTAAGGAACACGAGCCTTAAAGAAACCTGACCCCTAAAGGAACCCGACCACTCAAGGAACACGAGCCTTAAGGGAACCTGACCCCTTAAGGACCCCGATCCTTAAAGGAACCTGACCCCTCAAGGAACACGAGCCTTAAAGGAACCTGACCACTCAAGGAACACGAGCCTTAAAGGAACCTGACCCCTTAAGGAACTTGATCCTTAAAGGACCCTGACCACTTAAGGAATACAAGCCTTAAAAGAACCTGACCCCTTAAGGAACCTGATCCTTAAAGAAACCTGACCCCGTAAGAAACACGAGCCCTAAAGGAACCCGACCACTCAAGGAACACGAGCCTTAAGGGAACCTGACCCCTTAAGGACCCCGATCCTTAAAGGAACCTGACCCCCCAAGGAACACGAGCCTTAAAGGAACCTGACCCCTTAAGGACCTCGAGCCTTAAAGAAACCTGACCCCTTGAGGAACACGAGCCTTAAAGGAACCTGACCCTGTAAGGAACCCGAGCCTTAAAGGAACCTGATCCTTAAAGGAACCTGACCCCTTAAGAAACCCGATCCCTCAAGGAGCCTGACCACTCAAGGACCACGAGCCTTAAAGGAACCTGACCATTCAAGGAACACGAGCCTTAAAGGAACCTGACCCCTTAAGGAACCCGATCCTTAAAGGAACCTGACCACTTAAGGAACACGAGCCTTAAAGGAACCTGCTCCCTTGAGGAACACGAGCCCTAAAGGAACCTGACCCCTTAAGGAACACGAGCCTTAAAGGAACCTGACCCCTTAAGGAACATAAACCTTAAAGGAACCTGATCCTTAAAGGAACCTGACCCCTTAAGGACCTCGAGCCTTAAAGAAACCTGACCCCTAAAGGAACCTGACCACTCAAGGAACACGAGCCTTAAAGGAACCTGACCCCTTAAGGAACCCGATCCCTCAAGGAGCCTGACCACTCAAGGACCACGAGCCTTAAAGGAACCTGACCCCTTAAGGAACACAAGCCTTAGAGGAACCTGACTCCTTAAGGAACACGAGCCTTAAAGGAACCTGACCCCTTAAGGATCCTGACCACTCAAGGAACACAAGCCTTAAAGGAACCTGACCACTTAAGGAACACAAGCCTTAAAGGAACCTGACCACTTAAGAAACACAAGCCTTAGAGGAACCTGAAACCTTATGGAACACAAGCCTTAAAGGAACCTGACCCCTTAAGGAACCCAATCCTTAAAGAAACCTTACCCCGTAAGGAACCCGAGCCTTAAAGGAACCTGACCCCTTAAGGAACCCGATCCTTAAAGGAACCTGATCACTTAAGGAACACGAGCCTTAAAGAAATCTGACCCCTTAGGGAACCCGATCCATAAAGGAACCTGATCACTTAAGGAACACGAGCCCTAAAGGAACCTGATCACTTAAGGAACACGAGCCTTAAAGAAACCTGACCCCTTAAGGAACCCAATCCTTAAAGAAACCTTACCCCGTAAGGAACCCGAGCCTTAAAGGAACCTGACCCCTTAAGGAACCCGATCCTTAAAGGAACCTGACCACTTAAGGAACACGCGCCTTAAAGGAACCTGCTCCCTTGAGGAACACGAGCCCTAAAGGAACCTGACCCCTTAAGGAACACGAGCCTTAAAGGAACCTGACCCCTTAAGGAACCTGACCCCTCAAGGAACACGAGCCTTAAAGGAACCTGACCACTCAAGGAACACGAGCCTTAAAGGAACCTGACCCCTTAAGGAACCTTAGCCTTTAAACAACTTGAGTCCTTAACTGAACCAAACCTAATAGGAACTCACGGGAACACTCTAAACATCACTCTGATATTCCTCTGAACATCAGTGTGTATGTGTGTGTGAGTGTGTATACGTGTGTGTTCCGTACCCTGTAGGATGAAGAACACTCCTCCGAGGACGGCGATTCGTCCCTTCACTAGGTAGTTCTCTCCTCCGATTTTGGAACACTGCATCCCAATAAGTGTAAAGATCAGACCGAACGTCCCCAACACGATGGAGGCGATCATGAGTGCACGACACGCCTGGACAAAACCTGAACACACACACACACACAGTGCTATAAAGAGTGATAAACATACTGCACTGACTCCCTCTTCATGTCTGAGAGGAAATTCCCGTCTTGGCTTATTTGCTTCGGTAATGAATAACACACGGCAGGGTGAGGTGCTCTGTCACAAGCCCTAACATCACTCTACTCACACCACTGGCCTATGATTACTGCGCTTACGACTTTCTAATAGTTTAAAATTAAAGATAATTGTGTGGAACTTTAATGAGTTCTCACTTACGTTAAGCTGGTCCCTCACAAGGTCTCACCTGTCTCTCTCTCTCTCTCTCTCTCTCTCCCTCTCTCGATTAAGATTCAAGATTCAAAGATGCTTTATTGGCATGACTAATACATATTACATATTTATTATTGCCAAAGCTGAGAAATAAGTCACAAAAAATAACTGAAGTAGGTTTAAAAATTAATAAATAAAAAAGGGAAAATAAAAACAGAATAGTATAAAAAGTAATAATAAATAAATATTTATAAAATAAAAGAGTACAGACATTTAATTCTGCAGTCAAAGATAGTGATACTTATGAACATCATTTACAAAAAAAGGAAAGCTTTACTGTAATAATAATCAAAATAATAATCATTCTCTCTCTCGCTCTCTCTCTCTCAAGCAGCCTGTCATTTACAGTGTGTGTGTGTGTGTACACACAAGTTTGGATTGTTGATGTTTACCTCTGTGTCACAGTGATTTATGATATTAGTTGAATGTGTAGTAAAGACGTGTTAGTGAGTGTTATTGATTATTAGAGAGCATTCAGTGGAGCTTTAGGGAGCTTACCAGAGCCGTACTGGAGCGTTATAGACCAGTACTGGAGCGTTATAGACCAGTACTGGAGTGTTACGGAGCCGTACTGGAGGGTTACGGAGCCGTACTGGAGCGTTACGGAGCCATACTGGAGCGTTACGGAGCCGTACTGGAGCGTTACGGAGCCGTACTGGAGCGTTACGGAGCAGTACTGGAGCGTTACGGAGCAGTACTGGAGCGTTATGGAGCCGTACTGGAGTGTTACAGAGGCGTACTGGAGCGTTAAAGACCAGTACTGGAGCGTTACGGAGCCGTACTGGAGGGTTACGGAGCCGTACTGGAGGGTTACGGAGCCGTACTGAAGCGTTACGGAGCCGTACTGGAGCGTTACGGAGCCGTACTGGAGCGTTACGGAGCCGTACTGGAGCGTTACGGAGCAGTACTGGAGCGTTATAGAGCAGTACTGGAGCGTTACGGAGCAGTACTGGAGCGTTATAGAGCAGTACTGGAGCGTTATAGACCAGTACTGGAGCGTTATAGACCAGTACTGGAGCGTTATAGACCAGTACTGGAGTGTTATAGACCAGTACTGGAGTGTTATAGACCAGTACTGGAGCGTTATAGACCAGTACTGGAGCGTTATAGACCAGTACTGGAGCGTTATAGACCAGTACTGGAGTGTTATAGACCAGTACTGGAGTGTTATAGACCAGTACTGAAGTGTTATAGACCAGTACTGGAGTATTATAGAGCAGTACTGGAGCGTTATAGAGCCGTACTGGAGCGTTATACATCAGTACTGGAGTGTTATAGAGCATTATAAGCACAGAGATCATTAGTAGAAGTGAAGTAGAGTGTTAGAGAGAGTTAATAAGAGCGTACCGGCGAGGCCGAGCATGGAGGGAAACTCGGTGCAGTTGTGCACTCCGGTGGAATCAGTAGCGCAGGACATCCATAAGTTCTCGTAGACGAGGGCGGCAGTGATGACGTTCCCCTCCATGCTGGAGACCCTCCAGAAGCGATACGTAATGATGATAGCGGACATCACCCATCCCGCAAAGCCGAGGAAAAAAGCCATCACCTCAACCACTGCGTTCACCATCACGGAGCTCTGACTCTTATTCCACTCATTTAAATGGTTATTATTATTATTATTATTATTATTATTATTAGTCCAGCGTATGGATCCACCTGCAGCACGCGACGCCTCTCGTCTCTCCAACAACGTTAACGTCTCACACTAATGTTTGAAAAGCGTCTGACATGGAGACCTGTCCACACCTCCACACTCCTCCTTCCTTCTAATATCAACTCATGTGTGAACATGACGCTGTACGCAGCATTGTTTACAACTTTACACACACACACTCACACACTACAAACAACAGAATTCACCGCTTAGCTCCTTCATTACAGCGAAATGTTCCTTTTTTAGAATTAACTGTTTTATCGACAATTTTGTAAAATATCACAGTACACACAGTGACATCTCTGCATGGAGTGTTTAGTTTTACAGAAATAAAACGCAGTTTACTTTATTCATTCTGAAATGTACATGAGTTAATATTATTATTATTATTATTGTCCTACCTGGTAAAGCCAGTAAGGATGAGAAGTACCAGCAGTCGTAAATGCCAGTTGAATCCTCAGCGCAGGACATCCACAGGTTCTCGTAGATGTTGGAGGTGATGATAACATTGCCGTAGTCAGAGGACACCTTCCAGGTGTGATGGTGTAAAGCGATGAACGCAGTTACACCGGCGAAAAAACCCAGAAATAGTGCAACAATCTGTACAGTCTCTTTCATTATGTTCCTCTGAGGCTCTGAGCGCAGCACTGCGAATGTGCTCGAGTGTGAGGTGTGTGTGTGTGTGTGTGTGAAGTTACAGGCTGGTCCAGCAGTAGAATCCTCCCAGACCTTTAAACTAGCTCACTCGGATTAGTTTATATTGTGTTTATGCCTTCAAGAAAAATAAAAACACATTTAACATTTCAGCACTAAATCTGAAATTACACAACATGATTCATTGTCATGGGTTTAACAGCTAGTGGGAGAGAATTAATATCCACCAAAACAAGAACAAAAGCATGAGATCTCTGCAGTTGAGCCGGTGTGTGTGTGTGTGTGTGTGTGTGTGTCCTCAGAGACCAGCTCTTTGAGCAGGATTCGTTGATTCCTGGACCTTACCTACTGGAGACAGTACAGTGAGGATGTCCTGTGATGAAGCAGTGATCCTAGACACCACAGAGGAAGAAATGAGCATTTATGTGAAGAGGAACAGGGCCTGAGAGATGTTTTTTAGAGCAGAGCTGTACGTGGAGGAACAGAACTCATAAAGACTGTTAGGTAGAAACCTTCAATCAAGAAGGAGAGTTGAGGAAGATTGGGTTGTTAAAGACTGCTGGTGGCAGAGCAAAGACTGCAGAGGAGCATGGCTTGAATTAATGGGGTTGTTGAAGGTGGTAGAGAAGGGAAGACTTCAAAGAGGGCCAGTGAATGTTCAGGGCTCCTGCTGAGAGAAGAGCATTGAGCCCTCCCTGACTACTGATTTTCAATCATAACATTTTCCCACCTGCCACTAGGTAACTTCATAATTAACCGCGTCACGCCAATCAAATCTTTTTCCAACTACTTGCCGACAAGAGCGGCATAAAACACTAGGAGGGTATCTCTATCTGTTCCTTGTGTGAGTTCACAGACACCCATAACTATCTAGTGTTGCCATGATTGATGTGAGAGTGCTAAAATGGCCCCATCCCTCCCCCTGAGCGAGCTCCTCCAGCAGGGTCTACTGCATAACCCGGGATTCAAACTTGCAATCTACAGATGATGGGGCAAACATGTCGACCACTGCACCATTGCACCACTCAGGGCCAACAGAACATGACTGTAGACTTACATACATTTTTTTTATATTCACATAGTTTCACTCTGAGACTTTTATGATGATACTGCCTTAGCTTCCCATCATCCCATATTTCAGGTCAAGTTTTATTTACTGCATTGTAACCTGGATCGAGGCTAACAAGGTGCCTGCTCGCTCCATGCTACAACGAAAAAACAGAGTTCCAGCCTTTCCAGGCTAAGGCAATTAGGGCGGCTCCCCACATCTCACTTACTGTAGATGGAAAAACAACACCATAGCCCTGCTGAGTGAGGAGGCCAACCCGGCAATCTATAAAAGCCAACACCCTGCCTAGTTTAACGGGGCGACCTGCTATACCAGGTAACAGTCATGCCATGCCCTGTCTCAGCAATGCCATAACCCACACTATCGCTGGCTGGATCTGTTCTATGCCCTGCCCTATTTAAATCAAGCACCGATCACAACCTAGCAACCTAGCTCAGCCAGACTCTGTGATGCCTGCTAACTTCAATGATGCTGTTTCCCAGAGGCCCAGTGCCAAATTCTGTCGTGAGAGCTTGGTGCGAGGGCTGTAAAGTCACCTGCCATGGTAGCTAGGACAGAATTTGGCACTTCCAATTTGAGCTTCCATGCTCAGTTCCAGTTTGGTGTCATGCTACAGAAACCAATCCTCAGGCTGTACTCTGCCCTGTTCTGTCACAACCTTGGCATCAGAAGAATTGATGTGAGATGGTAGAGCAGTTGCCCAAGGCCACCTGGTGAGGAGCGTCAGGAGCAGCAGCTTGGAGAACAGGGTCTGTCACATTTTCTCTTTCTTTTTTTGCATTTCATTTTATTTTTCATTTTGTGGGAATTTTATTGACACTGACTTAATTTCCCAACATCCTTAGTTTCAGGTTTATTTTCTGTGTTTCAGGGTAATGTTTCCTATTTTGTTTGTTTGTTCTTGTTTTTATGAGTTATTAAATATTTAGTGATGGAGAAGTGCAAAACTCTTCATGACAATGGCTGTCAGAGAGCTGTCCAAGAAACAAGATCCACTTGAATCTTTATGGTTTCTAAGAGGCTCCATTCCCAGTCATGTCACTGATCTTTAGGCCAATCCTCAGCAGCGGCGAGTGTTTTTCAGGTGATGAGAACTCCTTGAGAACAACCAGAAGTAGGTCATCAGAATGAATCAGACAGGTCCATGTTGGAATCATAGATAAGGAGTACTTTCCCAACCCTTTGTGTCCATTCTTTATGTTATTAAATGAGTGAAAGCGTGAGTGTAGCTGTGGACATAGAGGGGACAATGGGCCTGGATGTGGGCGGAGCTGGTATTCAGGATGGAGAATGGAGAGAGGTGTGGAAGAACAATTGCTCCTTCACTCCCAGGACTCGGACAATTGCTGACGTTAAGGTCACTCTGTTCTGCCGTATCTAATAACGCTCTCGGTTTCAGCGCTCTAAAAGAGAATCCTAATTTTGATTCCTACACTCTGTGTCAGTGAAAAATATCAGTAAAACCCAGGAAGAGGGTCAAATTATAAGCTTTTAAAAGTAAATATATCAATAACCAATAGTCTGGAGTCTGGACATCCATTAACATTCAAACACTCATACAGTTCAAGTGATAATTTATGATTAAGGTGGGGGTGGAGCTATGACCAGGTCGACCATTTTATTTTCTATACATTTTTATACATCGCTGATGCTGTATGTGAACTTTTACGAAATAAAAGAAAAGCACCTTTTTTGTTCAAATTAATATTAATTTAACAGAAATAATATTCATTCGTTCAATTATTTTATCATTATTTTGGTCAAAGCCCTTCAGCCTACATATAAATTACTTAGTTTTCCTTTATTAATTCAGGTTAAAGTACTAAAACTTCACGTGTTTGTCGTTGGCTCGCCTACAGCAAGGGTTCTTTAGATCATCTGTGGTTAACCCTTCCAGGCTCCGTACAGAACCTTACGACAAATCAGAAAGTGTTCCAGTTTAAAAACATCATGAGGGTACAAGTCCTTAATTAATTAATTACTCCAGGCCCTGTCCCTGAGCAGTTTCAGGGTAATGTCTCTGGTTGTTAATGAATCATTCAAGCATAAAAACATCTAACTGAAGTCCTGACCCAGTGAGACACAGGTGCAGATGATGAGAGATGATCAGGCCGGTGATTAGTGTACTGGTGATGCTGAATGCTGAGGGGTTGGAACAGACGAGAGGGGAAATGAGGTCGCTGCTCAGGCTGTTACACAAACAACCAGTTTTTAAATGATATCTTTAGTTACTTTGCAGCTCGTCACAGTAAAACATTTGTTCCTGTTTCTTTCTATTAATCTGCATCATTTAATTCCATTGAATATAAAGTAAGGGCCATTGTAAAGTATGTGATGAGCATAGGCCAGTCCGCATGATAACAGCAGCAAAAACCCTTTCCGTCCATGCCGTGACCCAGACGATGTGCCCAGGTGGAGCGGAGACAAAGGAGAAGGACAACACACTCCACTGTTTAATCTGCACTCTACAGTATTCTCTATTACTCGATTCTGCTGGTGGGTGTAAAGCACTGATCGTCTTACAAACAATACAGGGTTATTACAGAAAGTCCATAATCTGCAGGTATTATATAAAACACAGTGAGCGCATGTAGGACTTCCTCTTCTGAAAGGCTTCTGTTGCTCCAAATAACAGGTTGTGCAAAAGAAACCCGTGGGAAGTTTTCACTTCTCCTGCGTGACACACACCAAAGCTTCATCTGTGATCTTGTACACGGTACCTGAGTGTGTGTGTGAGATGCATGCAATGTTACTCCGATACTTTGATTTTGAATTCAAATCAAATGCACACGTCCCCCACCACGCTGTGTGTGTGTGTGTGTGTGTGTGTGTAAAATCAAAGCTAATGTTGACGATGGGAATTGCTGATCAATTCATGTCCGCAGTGACAATGAGCTCTTATAGATATAATATTTCCAAAATAAACGCACCCTTACCGAAGTGTTTAAACGGAGAAGAAGAGGATCATATGATGAGATTTTTGATATGTTGTTCCGCAAATCATCGAATGTCTCATTAATCACTGCAGTAATTATCCAGTCAAAGACTCTTTAAGTATTTCATGATTTAAATACATATGAATGTTCGATTTATACTGCACTCAGATGCAGTGTTTACTAGTTCCACACTAAATTACTCAAATTTATAAACTAGTTAAGAGATAGACATTTCTTCCTAGACACACACACACACACACACACCTGATCCACACATTACTACAATACCCAGTTGAACAGGGTTTTGTCAATCTTAAATCTTAAATCAATCTTTCCTGAGCACTTCATCATTCTGTTATGATGTAGAATACAGCGGGTTATTTTCCACTGATATCTTTTTATCACTCTATTTCTATAAACCTGGTGATTCTGTCACCTGAGCCTGAGATAGTGGAAACACTCCACCCTGCTGTCTGTCACATTCAGCTCTCGTGTGAATGTGTGTACCAGAACAAAAAGCTCCATAATGGACAAAGACAACAGAAAATATAAATGGACAAGAGCTTTAACCTCCTGAGAGCCCTCGGACTCTTCTGTTGTGTACAGTGTCGTTTCTCTGCACTGGCTGTGTTTATTACCACCTGGGAACTATAAACTTAATCAATATCTTCAAACAGAAGTAAGTTTGGGAAAAGACTATAGTCTGGCCGTTCTTATAAGAGCATCGTACAAAGGATTATAGACGACAAACTAAATGTCATGTCTCTCATACAGTATGAGGACACTTGTGTCTCATGGAGACACAAGTGCTAACATAATTAGCACTAATAGAGAATAAAGCTATAACATACCTAACAGCAAGTAATGATCGATGAACCGCTCGATGTCCAGGTGGTGTCCCGAAAACAGGGTCCATCCCACTCGGGAAGGCTCTCATTTCTTGTAGTATAGCGCATAGTCTCAGAACAGGCCTAGCTAGGACTGGTAAATACTAGATCCCTCACATCTAAAGCGCTTGCTGTTAATAAAACTATCACAGGACATATATCATCATTCGAAGCTAGTCCTTCTGAACACAGCTACATACACCAGCCTTGGCTAAACACATTTGAAGTTCTCTATAGTAACATAACAGTTGTAGCCACAAATAATAATAATCTTTTTAGCTGATTATTATTTATTATTATTATTAATTATTATTTGCAGATCCCCAGGGCCATACTCTAAATTTCTCTGCGGATTTCCTCTTAAACCTGGTAATTTCTATAGACAAAGCGTTAAGCTGGAGACTTTAATATTCATTTTAGGAATCCAGAGACCCTTTAAGAACAGCATTTATGTCCATTTTGGAATCGGAATAGGATGAAAATTGGTGTGTGGTAGGACCCCCTCACAAGGCTGGATACACTCCAGATTTAATAATATCCTTTAGCTTAAATATAGAAAACGTGTCTGTAATAATATAGGTGCAGGGTATTTATTGATACCTTATACAGCAGGGGTAGAAATGTATTTAACAAAGCCCCAAAATTATGGAATAGTCATAATTAATTAATTACTGTACGTTCAGGATTTAGAATTAGTCTCAGTGTTTAAATCTAAGCTGGATGCCTGTTTATTTAGCGAAGCATTTGCCTTATGGTAAAGGGGGCAGATCTGGGGGACTCATGGACGTAGAGTATTATGATAAACTGGTATGTTTAGATGCTGTGAGACAGGCAGCAGTGGCTGTAAAATCAGGAGCAGTGAAAGTGAGGGAGGCAGTGGTGAGGGCAGAGATAACTCACTGGTTCTACAAAATCATTAAACTGTACCGACAAATTTTCTTGAGCAAATAGTACCAGAAAAATGGAACCCCTGTTAAAAATAGTTAACTCTTAGCTCAGCAATGGGTAATTAGCAAACCGATAATTAAGAAACCTGCCCTTGACCCCTGTCAGCTGTCCAACTACAGGCTGATATTAAACCTTCGCTTTATCTCTTACTGGAGATCCTGGAAAAGATAGTGGCACAGCAGCTATGTTCATATCTACATAAAAATAGCATACACAAACTGTATCAGTCAGAATTAAGGCCTCATCACAGCACAGAAACAGCACTCGTTAAAGTAGTAAATGACGTCCTATTGGCCTCTGATCAAGGTTGCGTCACTATATTTGTGTTACTCGACCTCAGTGCAGCTTTTGACACCATTGATCATAGTATTCTCCTTTACAGATTAGAAAATATAGTGGGAATTAAGAGAACTGACCTCTCGTGGCTTAGATCTTATTTGACTGATTGTTATCAGTTTGTAGATTTAAATAATGACCATTCTACATGTCCTTGGAGTGGAGTTTGGTGTTCCACAGGGTTCAGTTTTAGGGCCACTGCTATTTTTTCTTTACATGCTCCCTCTGGGCATAAGCAATTAGTTTTCACTGTTATGCTGATGACACACAGTTATATGTCTCAGCAAAGACACATGAGAAAAGCCAGTTTTATAAAGTTGTGCAAGGAGTCAAGCAAGTAGCATGTGTACGGACATATACAGGTAACAATCAGGGTAAGAAATGAGAGATGTAAGACTTTATTTACAAACCACAAAATAATTTAAAGAAAAACAAATAGAACAAAAAATAAAACTCAAGCTGCATCGCCATAGTGTCTCATTTAAATGCTTCTTTCATGGTGTATGTATGTGCATGTGTGTGTTTTCCAGGTGAACAGTAACCTCTTCCCCAAACTCCGTCCAAACTGTTCTTAGTCAGTCAGTCACATGGCCCACAGTTCACAGTGTTGTACAGGGCAGAGGCACAGCGGCTCTGTCCCAATTCACACAACTTTTCTCTTCAAAGAACTTCTCGGTGCAGTTCACAGTTGTAATGACAATGATGGTGATGATGATGGCCCTTAGATGTATGAGCTGAGTCTGTGCTGCATGGAGGGCTTGCGAGAGATTCGGGACAGAGCCGAGGGAGAGTGTGCTGTCACTCTGCTGGGAGAGTTACGAAAAGAGATAGTGAGGCAAGAGTGAGTGTGTGTGTGTGTATGTGTGTGTGTGAAGTAAGCTTACACTTTATCACTGTTGCTGTCCTTTCCGCACACACACAGTAAACAGCAGCCACCGATCAGCGCGAGCGTCGCTGAACACCAGCCGATATACAGCCCCTCTCCTAGCTCAAACCTGCAACACACACATATCATTGTATGTTGGTTTATACCATTCACATCATTTTGATTCATACACATTCTCCACATTTCCATAATTTTCTTTTGATTGTGTAAAGCTGCTTTGCGACAATGATCATTCTTAAAAGCGCTATACAAATAAAGTTGAATTGAATTGAATTGAATTGAATTGAATTGTCGCCATCATCATCACTGTCGTCTTTGTTGTCCTTGGCATTATCATCATCATACACACATACACACACACTCACTTGATTCCATCATAAAGCGGATTGTAGAACTCCTGTATAATGTTGGATGCGTACCACGACACGGCGATCATTGTACACACACCTGCAGAAACAGAACATTACATTACACACACACACACACACTATTGCAATAGAACAAAATAGTTGTAAAAAAACAAATTCTATTGAATTCAAAACAAAGTGATCAGATGCTTGATTCTGTGTGCATGGAGTTTGCACGTTCTCCCCGTGCTTGGTGGGTTTCCTCCGGGTACGCCGGTTTCCTCCCACAGTCCAAAGACATGTAGGTTAGGTTGATTGGCGTTCCATGTGTGAATGAGTGTGTGACTGAGTGTATGTGTGTGTGACCCCGTCTCGTGCCCTAAGTCTCCTGGTATAGGCCCCGCCCCCCGATCTGAGTGATCAGATGCTGATGTGATGCGATGTGTTTTCCAGCTTCATGGCAAGAAGAACACATTAGTAACATGAACAAGGCTTTAACACTGATGTGTGATGGTTCTGTGCTGCAGGTGGCGCTCTAACGCTACATAACCACATTGTGTAGTCTGCACTTCCCCTCTAGTACTCTTCATGTGCGCATTAGTTAAGGTGCATTCCATTCGGCCTGAAGTACCCTGCGCAGTATATGTTAAGTGTGATTCTGTGAATCGTGTAGGGAACGAGTGAACAACAGGTCTTCACTTCACTGGAGCTTGAAAAAGGATTTACATATTTATTATCATTATTGTCGAGGACGACATCATATTAAAAGTAAACAATAATTGAAAATTTTATTAACTCAAGAAATCCTTATTTTTTTTGTTTTATAATGTTTTCAGTTTCAATGGTTTGTTTTATAATAAAAAAATTTTTTCGATAAATAATGATGATTTAATGTACGTAGTGTGAAATTTTCACGACAGCAGCGAGAAGTATCCGCGGTGCTTATGTTACCATGGTAACGCACGCGGGAAGTGACGTCCGCGCTGGTGACTTCGCAGGGTGTTCCGAATAGTGGTGTTTTGTCGAGGGAAGTTCCCTTCACCCACATTCCCTGCAAACGGAGCAGAGAGTAGGGAGCACCCTGTGAAGGGTGCATATATGTATGTGTGTGTGTTCAGTACCCTCCAGGATGAAGAACACTCCTCCGAGGACGGCGAGTCGTCCCTTCACTAGGTAGTTCTCTCCCCCGATTTTGGAACACTCCATGCCGATCAGCGTGAAGATCAGACCAAACGTCCCCAACACGATGGAGGCGATTATGAGTGCGCGACACACCTGGATGTAACCTGAACACACACATGAGATTTATTAACGCACCTCAAACACACACACACACACACACTCTTCTCTGCATGCACTGCATGTTTTCGTTCTCATGTGGCTGATAAACACACAAATCTCACATCGTAAAAAAAGTGGTCTTTGTTCATGAGCGGTCTGTTTGTTAAACCTGATAACGTGATGTGATTTATTGCATCTCTGACCAAAGACACGTGAAAAATGCGCGTGATTAAAATGTCAGTGTGAATGCAACAGCCATGAAGATTATAAAGGAAGCATGCTAATGGACAGGAACAATCCGTAGTACCCTTAGGCTCGCTGAAAACATGCATACCACACACATATGTGAGAGATTCAGATGTTCTTAAGCATCTCCAGACATCAGACATCAGGGTCTGGGTTCCATTCCCACCAGGTGGTTTGTGTGCGTGCATGTTGGTGGGTCTCCTCCCACAGTCCAAAGACATGCGGATTAGGTTAATTGGCGTTCCCAAATTGCCTGTAATGTGTGTGTGTGTGTGCCAAGCGACGGATTGGCACCCTGTCAAGTCTCCTGGGATAGGCTCCGCCCCCACAACCCTGAATACAGGATAAGCGTTATAGATGCATGAATTAACAGTAACAGTAACCCTGAGCTCTCACACACTTTGCTGACTCAGCATGACAGAAGTTTCAGTGTCATAAAAGTCAGGGGACTTTGGTCTAAACAGCTTGATTAAATAAAATTGAAGATGTGGGTGACACAACAGCCTGCACCCACACACACTCTTACACACACTCACGTGCACGCTCACTCTCTTACACACACTCAAACCACACACACTATTCCCTGTCCACTGTATACAGTAGGTCACATAAACACCATCAGTCCACTGTGATCATGTCTAAAACCACTCACACACACACACACACACACACACACACACACACACACACACACACATGTATATCATTGTGTGAACATGTTTCCTGGACTTTCTCCTCACTTAATCCCTGAACACTACAGGAACTAAAGAGCAGTAAACAAGTGATGTCATCAAACAGGGCAGTAAGGTTTAAGGAGGTCTCACGCTCTCCTCTCTCTCTCTCTCTCTCTCTCTCTCACACACACACACACACACACACAAACACACACACACCCTATGATGAAACCCACCGCTTCACCCTGAGTGCTGTTCATCAAGCTATGTTCAATGCCACGCCCATTCTGCTTCTGAAGACACATAGTAGTAAATTTTGGCTCCACATTATCCTTATATGGTCAGTACTTCCTGTCCTTAAGTAAATGTCTGATTTATTGTGTTGTTCAATCTCCTGGATTTGTCCTTGCATAAGCCTTTACTGTGTTCCCGTGAAACCTGTAAATTAGTTCTAGCTCCATCGGAAGTCACCTGATCAGTAAACAGGGTCGAGTTGTGTGTGATTGAAGTGTCACATAGCCATAATACTCATAGCCCTGATCCTGGAGGAGTGTTAAAGTATCCTAAACACACAGCACCATGAGGAACAGGGAGCAATCCAGACAGATCATTAAAAATCATATCGATAACCTGAGATATGATAAAGATACATTATTGATAAAAGTCATGAGGGACAACACTGATAGAATTATTATATATTTTTACTTGTAAATAATTTTGCAGACCATATTGATGTTTCACAGTTTCACTATTGTACATTATTTAGTGTAGCTTCATGGCATGAAATACTGATTAAGGCCAATTCGTTAACACTACAAATTGTATAAAGATGTAATAGGGTGGTGTGTGTTTGGGAGTCCAGCTCCTATTAAGTGATTTCCGTGTTCCGATAATGATCATGGTTAATTCTCTACTAGTGAACAGGAAGTGTGTGTGTGTGTGTGTCAGTCACGGACAAGCCAAGTGCAGCCGCAGAGTCCCAAAAATTTTTAAACCTTCAGCAAAATGCTTTTAGATGATCATTCTCCATAAAGCAGGGTTTTATAACAGTGCTGTGGTTAATGTTCATTTTTCATATGGCCTGATGTTTCTGTGAGAGTCAGGAGTGGAGCAGGTAAAAGGTGACGACTGACTCCACTACAGTGTCTGTGTTTATTTATTGTGTTTACTAAATGTTCAGAGGTGATGAGTAGACCCCGCAGATGGGTCTGTCAGAGAACCAGTGAGTTCATCACATCTTCGTCATCTTCATCATCATCAGACATTAGACTGTGACTGGAATATTAGACTGTGACATTGGAATGTGATATGAGACTTATATTACTGTGAAATTTGACTGTAATATTACACTGACATTAGACTGTGATATTAGACTGTGACATTAGAATGTGATATGAGACTTATATTAGACTGTGAAATTCGACTGTGATATTACACTGTGACATTAGACTGTGATATTAGACTGTAACATTAGACAGTGATATTAAACTGTGATATTAGACTGTGACGTTAGACTGTGATATTAGATTGTGATATTACAATGTGATATTAGGCTGTGATGTTAGAATGTGGCATTAGACTGTGATATTAAACTGTTATATTAGACTGTGATATTAGACTGTGATATTACACTGTGACATTATAATGTGATATTAGACTGTAATGTTAGAATGTGACATAAGACTGTGATATTAGAATGTGATATTAGACTGTAATATTAGACTGTAATACACTGTGACATTACACTGTGACATTAGACTGTAATATTAAACTGTGATATTACATACTGACATTAGAATGTAATATTAGACTGTGATGACTGTGATATTAGACTGTGATGTTAGAATGTGACATTAGACTGTGATATTAGCCTGTGATATTGCATTGTGACATTAGAATGTGATATTAGACTGTGACATTACACTGTGATATTAGACTGTGATATTTTACTGTGGCATTAGACTGTGATATTATACTGTGGCATTAGACTGTGATATTAGAATGTGACATTAAGCTGTAATATTAGACTGTGATATTAGAATGTGACATTAAGCTGTGATATTAGAATGTAATATTGGACTGTGATGTTAGAATGTTATATTAGACTGTAATATCAGACTGTGACATTAGACTGTGACATCAGAATGTGACATTAGACTGTGATATTAGACTGTGATATCAGACTGTAATACACTGTGACATTACACTGTGACATTAGACTGTAATATTAGACTGTGATATTACATTGTGACATTGGAATTAATACTGGACTGTGATATTCGACTGTGATATTCGACTGTGATATTAGACTGTGACATTAAACTGTGACATTAGACTGTGATATTAGACTTTGATATTAGACTGTGACATTAGAATGTGATATTCGACTGTGATAATACACTGTGATATTACACTGTGATATTAGACTTTGGCATTAGACTGTGATATTAGACTGTAATATTAGACTGTGATATTAGACTGTGACATCAGAATGTGACTGTATTAGACTGTGACGTTCAAATGTGACATTACATTGTGACATTAGACTGTGACATTAGACTGTGATATAAGACTGTGATATTACATTGTGACATTAGAATGTGATATTAAACTGTAATATTAGACTGGGATATTAAACTGTGACATTAGAATGTGACTGTATTAGACTGTGACGTTCAAATGTGACATTAGACTGTGATATTACATTGTGACATTAGACTGTGACATTAGACTGTGATATAAGACTGTGATATTAGACTGTGACATTAGACTGTGACATTAGACTGTGATATTAGACTGTGACATTAGACTGTGATATTGGAATGTGATATTACACTGTGACATTAGACTGTGATATTGGAATGTGATATTGGATTGTGATATTCGATTGTGATGTTAGAATGTGACATTAGACTGTGATATTAGACTGTAATATTAGACAGTGACATTAGACTGTGACATTAGACTGTGATATTAGAATGTAATATTCGACTGTAATATTAGACTGTGACATTAGACTGTCATATTAGACTGTGATATTCAAGTAAGGTATTAGATCTAATCTATATTAATATCTTGACAATAAAATGATTAGCGTTGAGCAATTCATTATATCTTGAGGCCAGATAAAAATAATAATATTGGAGCAAAGTATTTTACACACACACACACACACATACACACACCCACATCTCTGGTTTTCAGTTGCAGATACAGCGTGATTTATATTGTATAATAAATATTTAAGTGGTTTAGTTTAGTTTTAATTGTTTAGTGTTTCAGATTTATAAAGCTCATTTGGCTTCATCCCAGGTTTCCTCCTATTCCTAAACAGCTCCAGGCTTTCATTAAAATCACATACACACACATACAATGCACACAGTTCTGCTGTCTGACCTTGTGCCCAACTTGTACTTTGATTAGACGGTGTGTGTGATTAACGTATGGAAGAAGTGTATTGTTATTGTCATGGTTTCCCCGGTGTGTGTTTCTGTTATTTGCTTATTGTAGACCTCTCTAATTTCCCAGAATACTCTGCACCTTACTGTCGCTCGTTCCTAATTGTACCTCGTTCACTCTTTGATCAGTTGTTTGATGTAAAACAGGTGTTTGAGTAGAGACGCAGCACTGGTTATCCTGCTGTGTGTCAGTCTCAGTATCATCCTACTGCCATCCTTACCACTGTTCACTTTAAACGATTAATAAAGTCTGCGCATTTGTCCTGCCTCAACCCTCATCACTCATGATTATAAAATTTATCTAACATTATTTAGTAAGTGTGTTATTATTTATAAAATTAAATTAGGCTTTTTTTTTTTGCCAAAAAGTTATTTTAAAATAAAAATGTGTTTTTGTGGAGAAGTGGGATAGAATAAATAAATAATAATGCATCAGATTTATTTATTGTCCCAGTTATAGATTTTTTTTTGCAAGTGTTTATTATTTTTGTTATCATTTAAATAATTAGCTGTTTTTATTTATGTAATCAGACAGACACCGCATACCACATCACACCTGCGGAGTGACTTCTGTACCTGCAGACTTCCTCTACACCCTTAGTCCCTACAGCCTGGTACTGAAGGTACATCCTCACCTGTCTCACTGTTCACTGATCTTTATTTATTTATTTAACTTTTCTCAAACATTCTGCAGTGTCTCCCTTAGTGTGTCTCTCTGTCCCTCAGAACATCCCTCTAGTTTGTCCCTCAGTCTCTTCCCCAGTGTGTCCCTCCAGTGTCTCCCTCAGTGTGTTCTTCTAGCGTGTCCCTCAGTGTCTCCCTTGAGTGTTGTCCCCTGACCTCCGGTTTTCAGGGTTTATTTGTTTAAAGCAGACCTGCTGCGTTTTCTCTCTTCTTCCTCTCATCAGGTTTAAAGCGGAAAAACTGAGAGCTGAGCAGTTCTGGGACTTAAACTCACAACCTCCCAGTCAAAACGAAGTTTTCTTATAAAATTTAGTATGATTATATAACAGATCTACACCCATCTTGTGTGTGTGTGTGTGTGTGTATGTGTGTGTTATACCTGGTAAGGCGAATAAGGATGGAAAATACCAGCAGCTGTAGGAGCCGGTTGAATCCTCAGCGCAGGACATCCACAGGTTCTCAAACAGATCAGAGGTGAGAATGACACTGCCGTCATCACTCGTCCTTTTCCAGGACCAGACCTGCAGCGACACGGCCGCGCTCACGCACCCAAAAAACCCTGCACACAGCCCACACACCTGCACCACAGCTTTCATCCTGACTTCTAACACACACACGCAGAGAAACTGAGGAAGAGGAACTGCTCCACATGTTTACATCAATGTGAGTGTGTGTGTATGGGGGTGTGGCTAGATATGGACAAACTACTGTTGCATTATCATCTCATTCCATAAACCATGAGCTGCAATTGCTTGCTACCCACACACACACACACACACCCTGCAGCACCGAAGTGTATGAATGAGTGATCAAGGTCTATGGCGGAGGGGTGAAAGAGTACATCATTCATATCACCATCACCTGTCAATAATTAACACACACAAACTGTATGCACACACATATAGACGCATACAAATTCATTCACACATACACATATTTATACAGTGTATACAGTGAAACCTCGGATTGCGAGTAACACAGTTTGCGAGTGTTCCGCAAGACGAGCAAAGATAATATATACATAACAAAGATAATAACAAAGATTTAATACATTTTGACTTGAAAAACGAGCAAGTCTTGATTTACAAGTGCAGAGTATCATGTATCACACATGCGCTTCTTGTTTTAAGGGGTATGTGTTTACTCCTCCTCTCGCCTTCACACACACACACACACACACACATACTTTCTCTCTCTACAAAGAAACACTGCTCTGTCGCAATTCTTTTAAAAGGTAAAGTGCTGGTTATTTTTTTTTTACTTTACAGTGGTGATTTCGTTAGTATGCACTCACGCAAGAGTTATTTACAATTGCTAATTTTTCAGATAAAACAGTCTTTCCGTTAGTTTGTGTGTGTGTGTGTGTGTGTGTGTGTGAAACTCAAATGAGAGAGGATAAAGGTAGACGAGAAGAGGGAGAGGGGAGGGGCTGATTCCTCCTCTCCTCTTACTTTAGCTTCACACATACACAAACACACACACATACACAGCGCCTGCATGCATAAACGGAAACACTTATCTGTCAGGATTTATTTTTACTTTTTTTTAAAGGTAGAGTGCAAGTTAATTTGTTTTATTTTTACTTTATATTTTGTATTTATTAGACATTTGTATAAATTTCTATTAATATTTTTATGTATTTATTTTTTTGGGCTGTGGAACAAATATTTTGAGTTTTCATTTTTTCTTATGGTAAAATTTGCTTTGATTTATGAGTGTTTTGAAATACAAGCCCGGTTTTATGTTCCGCAAAATTAGAGAAAGATGCGGAAACTTTTGTTTGCGCATGCGCAGGTGAGCGTACATAAGACGGATTCACTGGTAGGATGAATTTATAGAACACCGGCTGAAGGTTTTTTCCCCCCACTATGCCGCCTGACCTGATCAAACGGAGTCATGTGATTATTGTTGCTGTGTCTGATTGGTGAATCAGTCAAGTGGTAAATCTAAATGGTTAGAAAAGTAACGACTTGAGTGTAGCCGAATGTAGCGGAGTAAGATTAGCGTTTCTTCTTCACAAATCTACTCAAATAAAAGTTAAAAGTATGCAGTAAAACTACTCACATAAGTAAATCTTTTCCAAAAAGTTACTCAAGTAAATGTAATGGAATAAATGTAACTTCTTACCACCCACCTTTGATAATAATAATAATAATAATAGTAATAATAATAAACCCACCAACCACATGGAAATCAGGCAGATTTCCCCAGAGGTGGAAATCGAACGCTTGACCCTTGAGAAAGTGTGTGTGTGTCTGTGTGTCTGTGTGTGTCTGTGAAGGCAAAAGTAGGAAGGGTCTGTGTGTGTGTGTGTGTGTGTGTGTCTTTGTGTGTCTGTGAAGGCGAAAGTAGGAAGGGTTTGTGTGTGTGTGTGTGTGTGTGTGTGCGTGCGTGTGCCACGGTGTCCAATGACGCGCGCGCACACTGACACAAAGAGCAGCTGATACAGAGAGAGAAAATGGATCTTTAACCTCTCTAATGAGACTTGCTTTTGCTTTACATGTGTGCTGTACACACACGCATACAGACACAAAAAAAAAGTTTTTAAACCATGTTACTTACAATCCGAGGTTCCCCTGTATGTGTATATATATACTCTGTGTTTATGTGTATACTACGTGTATGTGTATGTATATGGTTGGGCAGTTCTCAACACTCTCTGCAGCGATTTCCGGGCTGACACAATGCAGTTCCCATATCAGACTGTGATACAGCGGGTCAGGATGCTCTTAATGGTGCAACAATAGAAGTTCACCAGGATGTCTAAAGAGAGATTGTTTTTTCTTCAGAGCCCTCAGGAAGAAGAGGCGCTGGTGAGCCTTCTTGACCAGAATAGAGCTGTTGGTGGTCCAGGAGAGATCCCCAGAGATGTGGACGCCCAGGAATTTGAAGCTGCTGACATGGTCCACCACCTCTCCATTGATGTAAATGTGTGTGTGTGTGTTTGTGTGTCACCTTTCTCCTTAGTCTTTTGGATGTTGAGCAGCAGGTTGTTGCCAGGGCACCAAACGGCTAGACGATCCACCTCCATTCTTTAAGCTGTTTTGTGATGAGTCCAATCACCCTGGCGTCATCTGCAAACTTGATAATTGTGTTGGAATCATGTATAGGCTTGCAGTCGTGGGTGAAGATAGACTAGAGAAAGGGACTCATCACACATTGTCCAAATACCTTGCCACTTCTTGCTGGAGATTGGAGTTGGAGAAATGTTCTTCAATTTTCAGCTTGTAGCAGTACTTGGCCATCTTAATGCCCTGCCTCGGATTGGCCCTGGCTGTGTGTATGTATATACTCTGTGTGTATGTATATACTCTGTGTGTGTGTGTGTGTGTGTGTGTGTGTGTGTGTATACTCTGTGTGTATGTATATACTCTGTGTGTGTGTGTGTGTGTGTGTGTGTGTGTGTGTATACTCTGTGTGTATGTATATACTCTGTGTGTATGTATATACTCTGTGTGTGTGTGTGTGTGTGTGTGTGTGTGTGTGTGTGTGTGTATATACTCTGTGTGTATGTATATACTCTGTGTGTGTGTGTGTGTGTGTGTGTGTGTGTGTATATATTCTGTGTATATGTATATACTCTGTGTGTGTGTGTGTGTGTGTGTGTGTATACTCTGTGTGTATGTATATACTCTGTGTGTGTGTGTGTGTGTGTGTGTGTGTATATACTCTGTGTGTATGTATATACTCTGTGTGTGTGTGTGTGTGTGTGTGTGTGTGTGTGTGTATATACTCTGTGTGTATGTATATACTCTGTGTGTGTGTGTGTGTGTGTGTGTGTGTGTGTGTATATACTCAGTGTATATGTATATACTCTGTGTGTGTGTGTGTGTGTGTGTGTGTGTATATACTCTGTGTGTATGTATATACTCTGTGTGTGTGTGTGTGTGTGTGTGTATACTCTGTGTGTATGTATATACTCTGTGTGTGTGTGTGTGTGTGTGTGTATATACTCTGTGTGTATGTATATACTCTGTGTGTGTGTGTGTGTGTGTGTGTATACTCTGTGTGTATGTATATACTCTGTGTGTGTGTGTGTGTGTGTGTGTGTATATACTCTGTGTGTATGTATATACTCTGTGTGTGTGTGTGTGTGTGTGTATATACTCTGTGTGTATGTATATACTCTGTGTGTGTGTGTGTGTATATACTCTGTGTGTATGTATATACTCTGTGTGTGTGTGTGTGTGTGTGTGTGTGTGTGTGTGTGTGTGTGTGTGTGTGTTTTTTGTGTGTGTGTGTATATACTCTGTGTGTATGTATATACTCTGTGTGTATATATATACTATGTGTGTATGTATATACTGTAATGAAAAAATCACATTTTAATCATGTATTCATTCGGATCTTTGTAGTAAGTGTGCCACATAGACTATAGAAGCTTTAAACCTGTCTGAAACATAGAAACACAAGGCCGAGAACAGAACAGAACCAAACTGATTGTAGTTGTCCCTGAATAAATGATAAAGTATGGACATCTGTTCTGGGTCAGATAAAGAGTCGTGAGTTTGAATGTGGGAACTTCATGTTCAGGGCGTGGATTATGTTAGCAGAGATGTTTGTGTATAAAATGGGACAGCAGAGAGAGAGAGATCACCGTTCTCCATGCTGCAACTGTTTACTGTATGAGTCTGGTCCTTCTGCAGAAGTTTAAAATAAAACCTTTGTTACTTTGCTCTTACCCAGTGTATGAATTACTTGTCTTTATAATGTTTTCAGAATTTCCACCACAATAATCTGTGTGTGTGTACAGTATAGTATACTCTGTGTGTATGTGTATGTGTATACTCTCAAGTCAATTCAATTCAATTCAGTTTTATTCGTATAGCGATTTTAACAATTGACATTGTCGCAAATCAGCTTTTCACAATCAAAAGAATTATTTAAGTTTGTATGAAATGTGAATGTGTATGAATCAAAATTATAAGACTGTCCCATGAACAAGCCGAGGACGACGGCAACAGTGGAAAGGAAAAACTCCCTGAGATGCCAAAAAAAAGGAACCTTGAGAGGAACCAGACTCAACAGGGAACCCATCCTCATCTGGGTGATAACAGATAGCAGGGATTGATCTGCACTCATACTGTGTGTTAGGAGGCTGGAAGTTCAGTATAACAGGAGATTTGGAGTTCATATGGAGTCCAGTTGGTTATTGGTGTCTCAGGTGTACTTTAGGAAACGTCCAAAAGAGACTCCCGCCTGAAGCCGCGCCCAGAGAGAGCTGGGAGAAGCCGGTCTTGGCTCATGTCAGCGGAAGAGGTCCTTGTCATGGGAGCGTGCAGGAGCTCTTCCTCCGAGTGCTTCAGGCTGCCACTCTGCCCGTTGCCACCTTTTTGCCAGTCTTGTGCCCGCATGCCAGCTTCCTGTTCTTTATTTCTATTATTTTTTTACAAAGTTTAAAAATTATTAAAATTAAATTATTTTTTTAACACTGAAGATCAGAAATATGAACTTCTCTACTCTGAACACTAGATGTTGATGTTTCTGCTGCTGGAGCTCTGTGGAGCATTTCTGTAGGCTCTGATCTGAGGGCAGGTTAGTTGGTGATTTCTGAGGCTGAGTCGGGTATTGCGGACCTGCACGTGGACACCTTCACTTTTTTCCTTTTCTTTTTCCCTTCTTCTCTCCTTTTACCCTTTCCCTTCCCCATTTTCCCCTTTTTTTCTGTAAGACCTCACCTCATGACTGTGTGTCAGTGGTGCAACCCACTTGTGGGTATGTGTTAACTCCGTGTGAATGTGTTAACTCCGTGTGAATGTGTTTACTCCGTGTGAATGTGTTTACTCCGTGTGAATGTGTTAACTCCGTGTGAATGTGTTTACTCCGTGTGAATGTGTTTACTCCGTGTGAATGTGTTTACCCCGTGGGTATGTGTTTACTCTATGTGAATGTGTTTACTCTGTGGGTATGTGTTTACTCACATAAGCAGTAGATGTGAGCACGCCACCCCTCTCTCATCCACTTCACACTGATTATAAAACACTACTACTGACCTATAAAATACTGAATGGTACTGAACCTTTGAATGGCTTTTCATCTCCTGATCGACCTGCTTCAGTCAGAAGGCTCAGGGTTTAGTCCTCACACACAGCTCTCTCAGCTATTTAACACACTTGCAGCGCATGTATACAGCACAGATCACACACACACACACACACATATATACATATCTCATGACCTTGTCCCAAATCTAACACCTGTCAATTTATCTTGCTCATCTGTAAACCAGTCTCTATCTCTGTCGTCCTCTCTTTGTGTCTGTCTGTCTTTCTCTCTCCTTAATTGCCTCTCTGTCTCTCTGTGTGATCTGTCCATCATGCAGCGATGGATTAGAGTGATACAGGATCATTAAAGGTTTAGAGGATTCCCTTTGTTATCTCATCATCAGTGTTTCCTGCTGTGTCTCATGTCATCATCTACAGTACATTATCTCTCACTCCCACACATTAGATTAGATAATTCACTGAGATTGCAACACACACACACACACACAGTCACTCCACATAAAAAAAAACTAAAGAAAATGCACAGGTATTACTTCTAAAATAGCCTCCTGTCCATTTTCTCAGAAGCGTCCCCTTTATTTTACCTGCCTGTCCCTGACCATAATTCACATTTCCCCAGGACTCAAAATGTTCTTTGTTTTACACTTGATTTTATATACAGTTATATTTTATACATCTATATGGCATAACAATTACACCAGCAATCCAAATTTGATTGTTTCAAACGCAGTTTACACAATATTGGCCAACTGCAGTGTTCTAGGACTGATGACATATTTTTGCAATCATTGTTATCTTTATTTGCCAATGTATCATCTTTTATACATCACTTATTTTTAGTCACTTTAATTATACGCTCTCTCTCTCTCTCGCACTTATCCAGCACTTATCGGGTCACGGGACACCTGAAGCCTATCCCAGGGCACTCAGGACATGAGCCGGGATGCCAATCCGTCACAGACTTTAATAATACATTGCTCTTATTCAACTATATAAAATTCTAATCGATATATGGATAGATAGACAAAGTCTTTTACTGATCCCAAAAGGAAATTTCAAACAATCAAAACCAAGGAATGCAAACATCCTCAATCGCCTACTGAGAAAAAGTTCAATAAAAGTCAACCATCAACTGAAAAATGTATCAATGCTTACAATTTCTGGGATTCTCAAGGGCCCTTATTGGAATATTATCATCTAATATTATCTGTCGACTTCAATCTAAACACGAATGCGTGTCTCTGGACCCCGCAGTGAGCACAACGGCCACAGCTACTGATCCAAGAAGAGCCTAACTGTAGCGGCTCTAACCTCCTGACATGTAGAGAGGATTTATGTCTGATGATTTTGTTCTGTTCTAGTGATGTGTGCATTGTTCACACTCTTAGTGACCATGAGGCAGATGTTAGATGTTTATGGCTCGCAAGTACAAAAATAATGCACCATGAACAATAAGTACACAACCTTCAGCTAGTGTACAGATTTAAAAAAAGGTTTTAAAGCTTAAATACAAATATTCTTATTAGTTTTAATAGAACAAATAGTATTGCATTTAATGAAACATATACAGGATTTAAAAAAAATCCTGATCAGATTATAAATTATTTATTTATTATTATTTATTGCACTGCCTTTTAGTTAGGTGGAATGACGTCATGGTTCATTAATTGGCGAAAGTAAGGGGGCGTGGTTATGCGATAATTGAGTGTAAGCATTAGAAATGGCCCCCTACGGGCGCGTGCTCGGTCTTTAACCCGGATTAAACACGATGAGGTGTGGTACACAGCAGCTCGCGCTCATCATGGTATTGACGCTCGTGACCGGAGGCGCGCGCGGGGTCCGCGTGGGGAAGGAGGGCGCGCGGGTCGGACCGGAGGGGAGGCGGTACAAAGCCGCCGGGTTCCTGTCCGATGTGCGCGCGCTGCCGCTGGGCGTCCGCGTGCACTGCACGGAGCACAGCATGGTGGTGAGAGCGCGCGCTGATCTCTACGGGACCGGGCGGCTCGTGCACGCGGGAGAGCTGCGGCTCGGACCGGAGACCTCGGCGGGGCACTGCGGGGCGACACGGCGCGTGGGAGGCGAGCACGTGATCACGGCGGGACTGCACGAGTGCGGAGCACAACTGCGGGTAACTACCGCACCGGGTGTGAGCTCACACACACACACTCGCACTCATACACACACACACACACACACACACACACACACACACGAGCACTGACTCACCATAGATTCAATTGAAATTCTATGTTCATTTATTCATTTATTATGTCAGGTGGGCGGGGCGTCTAGTCAGGGGACCCGTGTTACGCCCTAAAACGCCCCCCATTACGCAATCTCTATCTTCAAAGAGAAGCCGCCGCGCCTTTTTATTCAAACGCGTTAGTGAATGTTTTTCTTTCCCTGCGCTCGGTTTTGTAAACACACAGTTGCGTTCAGTTACATGATGGAACCAAATCCCTTAACAGCAGCAACAAGAACCATCATGATCACGGAGAAGAAGAGATTAATAATGACATTAACCTCAGCAGGGCTGTGTCTCTCCCACTCACTCACACACACACAGCACTGAAAAACGACAGGCTCCTCTAAGATTTATAGTGAAAGTTTTTTTATTAAAATTTTAAGCGTGTTTTGTTTTTGTTCTTTTGGTGAATACATTACTATCATTTCAATTAAAATCAGAAAAAAGGGAGGAAAAGCTTCCATTCTAAGCTATTTGTGATTTAGAGCCATGAGAGGGCTTTCCTCTTCCTAACACACTCGAATCACTTTCTGTCCAAGTTTAGGGGTTTAGTTTTTTGTTTGTTTAGTGTGTGTGTGTGTGTGTGTGTGTGTGTGTGTGTGTGTGTGCTGGTGCTGTTTTCCAGTCATCTATCTATTTCAGTGTTGCTGAATTAAACGTCCCTGATCAGTGTGTATAACTGTCAGTAACACCTCATTTAAAAAAAAGGAAAGAAAAATGTTTTTTTGTTGTATTTTTTAAACGACCATAGTGATTTGGGATACTGTATATGGCAATTGAAAAAGAATGCATTTTAGTACAACCCAAATCCATTAAAGAACCATACATGTGTACTACTGAGCATTAACATGTCTTATGGAGAAGAAGATATGATAACTAGTTGCCTATAAGTATTTTAATGGTGCAAAAAGTCAAACTTCAGTGGCATTTTGGTGACTTCTGAGGCTGAGTCAGGTATTTTTAAAAACAGCTGATTTTTTTTTTTTTTACTCTTTTTTTTTTTTTTTTTTTTTAAATATAATTCTGTCCACACGACCTACATGTTAAATATACATTTAAAAAATATTAGGTGCTGTTAGGCAGTTAATTCTGTACTAAAATATACTTGTATATTCATAGACTGTTAGAGTAACATTATATGTACAAGTAAAGTTAACATATAATCACACAAACATGAACAAAGCATTCTGTACTCACTGCAAGATTGTACACTAACTGCAAGACCCCACTAGTAGCAGCATGGATTCATGCGAATTATGCATGGATGTTCCGCAAATTAGAGATAGATGCTAAAACTTTTGTTTGCGCATCTGCAGTGAGCGTATGTAGGACGGATTCACAGGTAGGCATGCGTGCATCATCAGAGACGGTTTTATCAGTGATTAACAGTTTTGCGGCGGCACTTGAAGATACTGTACATGCGTTTCCAGCAGTTTTCCATCTGACCTGCGCTCTATGTTGGAATGACGTACCGTGGTTTCTCTTCACTTTATTTATTTAACTCCAGACGGTATTTCATAATTTGTATAACATACTGATGTCATCAATGTTGAAAATAAAAGTTTATTAGGCCCAAAATTTGGACTTGTACTGTTTAAATAAAATAAAAGTGAAAGAGAAACAAAAAAAAGTAATCAAAGCTTATTAATCCCATAAACACTGCTGCAAGTATAAGAAATGTAGCTTCGTCAATTAATAAAAAAAAAAAAAAAATTTTAATGACTTTGTCCGAGATGGTGTCGGCACTCCACCAGGGTGAGGTCACAAACACTTCCAGGTTGAACATGCTCCGACAGCAGATTTATATCATGGTCATGTGACTGCTCAAAATGTGGCTCTGGGATCATTTATGTATTTGTTTTTCTTTCAGGTTGAAGGTGACCGTTTGGTTTATTCTAACACTCTGTTCCACATTCCAACCCCAAACCCCTTTGGTATCGTCAGGTCTCCGGGCGTGGCAGTCCCCCTCGAGTGCCACTACAAGAGGTTAGGCTGGGGTCTGTTTCGCCACGGCTGTTACGCTCACTAGTGTATTCACACTCATTTAAGAACCCTTTGTTATATGTCTGCTAGTGTGTGTGCTATGATAATAATGTGTGTGTTGTGTTGCTATGAACAGGACTCACTTCGTCAGTAGTAATATCCCGTCGAACCCTGTGAGCCCCGCCCTACCCTCGCCTATGCCCATGCCTCAGTCCAAGAACGGTATGTTTCACTTCCTGTTTCATTACACTTTTGTTTTTGTTGTTTTTTTGTTTTTTCCTCCTACCCCTGAAGCACATGTTTCAGCTATCTGTACCTGTTGTGTGTGGGTTTGTTAACCATAGTGCACTGCTGCCTTCTGTGCTGTGTTGTAGATGATTGGATGTTTGAGAGATGGCTGGACATGACCGATTCTGATAAAGCCGTGACCATGGTGGCGTCTGTGCTCAGCGCTCCTCACAGTGCCTTTAAACTCTTCCTGGACCACTGTGTGGTCACGCTGGGACCCGACACTGCAGTCACGCCCACCTGTGACCTCATCAATGACCACAGGTCGGAGCTAACCACTCACTTAACATTTACACAAAAACAGGAGCACATCATCACAAGCAAAGTGTAGTGGTCATTAGAGCTCCCCCTTCTGGAAAAAATGGCTACGTTTAAAAGTTTCATATTTACACCTCCGAGTGGCACAGTGGTAAAGTGCTCGCTCTATCCCCCGGAGATCGCTGGTTCAATTCCTAGGTAATGATTGGATGTCTGAAGGATGGCTGGAACTGACCGATTCTGATAAAGCTGTGAGCATGGTGGCGTCTGTGCTTAGCGCTCCTCTGTAACCTCTCGCAGCCGGAGGTCTAGAGAGAGCTGATTGGCCGAGCTCTCTCAGAGGGGAGGGATGAGAGGTACTTTGTGCCTCCACATTAATCACGGCTCTACAGCCAATCATGGGCGTCTGTGAGCTCGCGCACGCGGAAGGAGCGGATAGCGTTGTCCTCTGAGTGTGTTACACCACCCCTAACAGTGTGTGAGCAAGTATTTTGAAAACATGCGGTCTGCTGCCGTCACGCCGTTCGGAGGAAACACGCGATAGTCTTCGGCCCTCCCGACTGGTAGTAGTAGCCTTAATGTGGGAGCCCCCTAGTGACAGGGAGGAATTGAACACGAATAAATTAGGAGAAAAAAACGGCGAGAGAAAAAAAAAATATTAATAATAATAATATTTATAGCCAATGCATTTTTGTAAACCTACTTTGTCACAATGTTGTGTTTACTGTAAACTCTCCTCTGTGCTGTAGGTGTTCTGGTGTTTCCAGAGCAGATGGTCATGTGCTGACGGTGAAACTCAACTCGGTGCATCACTTCAGAGACAATCGACCCCCCGGCAGCGCTGTGAGGATGTTACTGTTCCTACTTGGGTTACTACACTAGTGGCACAATCCACACAGTGTGTCTGAGAGTACAACGGAGTGGTCAGTGTTTAGATGTTACTGTCAGGTTTCTTGTGGTTGTCACTGTTACAGCAGTGTGTTGAAGGCTGTCTGGTTACAACACGCATGGTTTGCTACACAACATGAATGTGAGGTTGAGTTTGTGTGACTGAGGTTGTGTGATTGCCATGTTGTGGTGGTTATGTGATTTTGAGCTTGTGTAACTGAGCCTGAGGTTAAAAGCTTGTGGTGTGATTTTGAGGTTGTGTGATGGTAATAACCTTGTGTAATGTTAAGCTTGGGGTTGTGCGAGGTTGAGTGATTGAGGTTTAAAAGTTGTCATTTTGGGGTTAAACTTGTTCGGCTGTGAGGTTAATGTCGAGTTTGTGTTGGGTGTTTGTGAGGTTGTGTGTGTGAGGTTGCATCAATGTGAGTTTGGATGCTGGTGAGGTTTATTGTATGATTTGAGGTTGTCATTTTGAGGTTGAGTGAGGGAGTGTGGTTGTGTGGTGATTGTAGAGTTGTGTTGCATGGTCATGGGTTTGTGTTACGAGGTTGTGTTGCAAGGTCATGAGGTTGTTGTAGTGTTGTGTTGCATATCCCTAAAGCTGCTGATTTAATTGGTTTTTCTTCCTGCAGATGTTTCTCAGGTGCTGGATGAAGACAGCAGAAGCGGTTCAGAAGCAGGAATCTGTAAATAAAGGCTGTAGCTACCTGGGCAACAGGTGAACGCCACCTCACCACATCACACTGCCGTTCCTTTCTCATTAGTCTAAATTAATTTAAACTGACTTTCTGTCCAGTGTGAACTGGACACGGTTCACTAGAACTCTCAGAACTGTTCTAAGGAGATGCCGATAAAGAACTAACGGAGTGTTGCAGTGACAGAGAAAACGCCTGTGTAATCAGAGCTTGTGCTGCTCTGAGAAGCTCATCCTCTGGAAATCCTCATAATTCCGGATGGGACTCAGCTCTGTTACATACATACTCGGTACCCTGACTGTAGATGTTTAACTTTACACCTAAGTCGTAAAGCTCCCTGAAGGATTAGAGGTCCGAGTCTGAGCGCTTTTATTTACTGTAGAGTGACACCTAGTGTTCAGGCCAGGAACTTAACAAGCAGCCTAACATTAAGCACAGCAGGACTGCTTTGGCATTACGCTTTACATAAACTTTTTGCTCATTAAAGAGGTTTTAACAACTGTGTTTAACACGATACCCAATTTCTGATTGTGTCTTTAGCTGGTGCAGTGTTGATGGGAAGCACAAGGCGTGTGAGTGCTGTGACCGGGAGCAAGATGTTCTGATCCAGCGATGGATGACTACATGAGGCTCGTGAGCATTACATTATCAGGTCTTTTACACACACACACACACCGTATGTGAACATTGTTAATGGTTTGATGGTGTAATTTTATGTTGTGGTTAATTATTTGTTTGTCCTGTCAGACTCTTGGCCCCATCGTCCTGCTGAACTGAGCTCTGTACTGCACACCAATAAACCCTCATTCAAACAAATCAGTCAAATTTATTACACGCACACACACACACACACACACAGAGTGACTACAGAGTATGTTTCCTTTGTAGAGCATCGTCCTGGAGAACATTTGTAACGGCGTCTCCTGAGCTGAAGTGTGTGAACTGGGGCGAGGAGTTCTCCAGGACCGGGGATAAGGCTCATCCAGGTTTCTGATGAGGCTGTTTAAACAGTTCAGTGTTCACAGTGGAGTCTGAAATATTCAGGGGTTATTTCTTCTTTATTCACTTTTTTTTTTTTTTTACATTTTGGAAAAAATTGCATCAAGTCGGGATAAGAGATGAGTGATGTTACTGGTCTCCGAACTTAATGCCTTCATATTTCTCTTACACACACACACACACACACTGCACTTTCTGTATGTGGATGAGATTAAACTGGACTGTTTCTGAAACAATGCTTGTATTTTAGATGTATCTGTGTTCTCTTCACTGACTTGTGCGCTGTTAAAGTTAACTGTTTTTTTTTTGTAATTGTATTTGTTTATTTATAAATAATATATATTGGGTTTTTTTCGTCATTAAATGGTACAATTTGTACTTAGTTATTACATTTTGCCTGCATATTTTAAATATCCATTAATATAATAATTTTATCAATTAAAGCATGTTTTTTGTTATTTTATTTTATTTGTCGACTAAAGCTGAATAACTGAATAAAACTCAGGGACTGCAGTCAGCCGTGTTTCCCAAACTTTTCGTGTAAAACTACATTTCCCATGATGCAAAGGGGGCACGTGCGGTCCAAAATACTGCGTCACATCCGGCTTATGGCGGCGGGAACTCAAGTCTGACAGGATTATTAGCTCTGTTAGCTAACTAATCATTAAAAAGCCGAATTTCGCGATAGAAATCGGGTATAAAAACCGAGTTACCTCATAATTTGAAGAAATAAACCCTTCAGGTGCAGGTACATCCTTAAAATCTGAGAACTAATATTTATTTATTTTTATTATCAGCTAACACACAGCTCGATTTCGGTTTGTTTATCTTCACTAAAATCAGGATTTGTTCAGTAACATTTCACTTATTCAGTAATATTGGCAAAATATTTACACTGGGTTTACTTTGATACGTAATAATTTTATGTTATATTACCACACACACACAGTTTAGTCATAATATTAGGAGTTATAAATGTGTTCTAGTTTGAGCTGGAACTACTGTTGATTGTTTTAATTTGTTTCGTATAAAACCATGTTTTATTTCAATAAAAACCTTTCACATGAAAAAAATATTAATGTCAAAAGGTCAGTTTAAAAGTATACTGTATATATTTATAATAGATTCTATTTATAATGTGTAATTTATATTTTATAGAGCTTAGATTATTTGCCACAAAGTAAAGTCCAACTGCTTATTATAATTAAGTTTAAGTAAATTAAAATGAAAGTAAAGATTACTGGGAGACAGGGCTGTTCGTCAGTAACTGTGTGTGTGTGTGTGTACATGCAGGGTGAGCAATGACTCGGCCTCTATTCGGCGGTGCCATGTCTGCTGTCTTCCCCCTCAACACCAAAGACATCAGGTATCTCTCTTACACACACACCAACTATAGAGTGTATGCAGGTGATGTCCCAGCTTGTCCTTGATCCTGGCATTAATAATAATAATAATAATCCTGCTATCAAAAAATCCTGGCAGTGAGACGTTATAGGACGGTCAGTGTGGCAGCATCCAATCACATGACTGCAAACACACAACACGTATCAGTATTAGGGTGCTTTTATTGCATTTGTGTAACAGCCTGGGATTTAATGAGTTAAACACTACCTAAACATTACCTGCATTACCTATTAAGTCCCGTCCACTTCGACTCCATCCACCTTCGTAATGTTTCTCTGTTCTGGTGAATACATTAAACACACACACACATCATGATAATGATATAGTGCTTCACCTCTCTCTCTCTCTCTCTCTCTCTCTCTGTGTCTCTTTCTCTCTTTGTATCAGTGAGTTGAGGGAGATTCCTGATAATCAGGAAGTTTTTGCTCACACACACACAGACCAGAGCATCATCATAGAGCTGCTAGAGTATCAGAATAATGTGGAGGATTCACAGGCTGCCAGGTAACTAACGCACACACACATATGACCACACCTCCATCACAACCAGTAAGTGCTCAATCCGATGTAATCCGATGTGTGTGTGTGTGTCAGGTATCACTTTGAGGATGTAGCAGGTAGTAATAAGGCGTCGGAGTCAGGGCAGATGGAGGTGAAGGAGGTGCAGTGTGTCCCTCACGATCAGCTCGCGCTCAGCCAGTGCAGCTCGGCCTGGATCCTCACCGGAGCTCAGCTCATCTCCAAATTTAACGAGGAGGTCTCGCACACGCACACACACAGTACTACTGTACATTTAAAAAATTATTTAATATTGTCTACAAAACAATAATTGGCTCTTTGGCTGCGTCCCAAACTGCTGTTCTAGCCTGGTAATTACAGTGGTTACACACGTCTGTGCACTACTGACCCTGAGTGACCCCCACAACCCCCACAACTTAAAACCCCATAATCATCATAACTTTTAGGAAGTTCTTTAAACGGTTGTGAAATGTTTGGAAAGTGAATCCGGATGTGTATTCCACCCACTGACCGGAAACCACACTTCATGTTTCATAATAAATTCTTTAGACTCGTGGTAGCGTTTCGCCTGAGCCGCGTGATCTTGAGTCAGCGCTACAATCAACAAGCCCAAGTTTTTTTCCTAATAAAGATCAGACTCTCTCAGGCGGGGCTGGAAGTAAAATTCTAATTTTTACACATCAGACATGCCAATATATCTGATACATAGTCTAAAGAGTTTGGTGATGGATCAGATATCTAATGTTAACCCTATTAGGACTGGGCGGGGCTTTCCTGTAAAACCCGTAGATTATTATCAGAGAGATCAGTAATGATCAGTAACATTCTATGGATCACTAGGGGGCGCTACTGCGTGCTTATTTATTTTCTTATTATGCATATGGTGTGTGTGAGAGGCATGGCCACCTGTTACTCTGCTGATATGTCATTGTGGTGTGTGTGTGTGTGCGTGTGCGTGTGTGTGTGTGTGTGTCAACAGGCAAAAAACATAGTGAATATCCACCTGTGTTTATTTCGTCTGCCGCAGTACACCACTGACATCCTGATTACCTTCAACAACCCAGTCAGCATCAGGTCAGTCACACACACACACTGAGCCCCACACTGCTCTATAACATCAGGTCACTTCAGGACTCCATTCAGTTCACACACTGTATAAAACATGAGTATTTTGTGTGATTATAATGTGTGTGTGTGTGTGTGATTATAGCGTGTTTGTGTGATCATAATGTGTGTGATTATAGTTTGTGTGTGTGATCATAACATGTGCGATTATAGCGTGCATGTGTGTGATTATAGTGTGTGTGTGAGATTATAGCGTTTGTGTGATTATAGTGTGTTTGTGTGTGTGATCATAACGTGTGCGATTATAGCGTGTTTGTGTGATTATTGTGTGTGTGTGTGATTATAGCGAGTTTGTGTGATTACAGCATGTGTGTGAATATAGTGTGCGTGTGTGATTATTATGTGTGTGTTATTATAGTGTTAGTGTTTGTTTGTGTCTGTGTGTGTGTGATACTCCATGTACGATCCCTTCTGCACTCAACACGTTTCCTGAAACTCAGTCCCACCACCATTCATTCAGTCCCACCTCTACACCATACACACACACACACACATTAATTAATATTAATAAATACAGAGCTTTGAAAGAGTGTTTGATTTTAATTGATCAGTAATCAGCAGTCATTATGACATCATTAAATTTTAACTGTTTTCATGGGAGTGCTTTAATCGTTAATCTGAAACTGTTTCACCTGCATAAACTTACTGTTTACACCAGTCGCTGAGTGAGAATAACACACTCTCTCTCTCACTCTCTCTCTCTCTCTCTCTCTCTCACGCCCCCCCAGTCCACTCAGCAGTAGCAGTGGTGCGGTTACTGAAGGTGTTTGGACGGAGCAGGACTTTCACACACTTGTCCAGTCTTTTCAGCTGCTTGACCCAGGAGTGTTTGGATAACACACGCACGCAGATCGCTGAAGTGTAAATAAATGTGTGATCCATTAGATTTCTTGTTTGAAATGTTTGAGATGATTTTGTGTTTGTGTGTACTATATGTGTGTGTATTAGTTTAAAACTTGTAATACAGCAGTACTTCAGCATTCAAAACGCCCCACCTCACAAATCTTTTGGCTTAAGAACCGAAACTTTTCAAGAAGTTTGCCTTCACATGGGAAGCATTTTCAGCATACAGTCAACCGACATGAGCCAAATTAAACACCTGCTGAGTTGCATGTACGTTCGGGAACTTGCTCAGTGGAAAGCCAAGCGAAGGGAGATTACCCATGAGTGTTAGCAAGGACGGTAGCAAGAAGAAAAGGGAGCCGCTTTCAGTTTGGTTTTTAAAGCATCCGGTGCCAAGAGGAATCATAAATTAAGGTTAAGTGATGTTTACTGTCTATTTATATTGTCTACATGTCTCTTCTAAATGTTTAGTTTTTATACACAAAATTATAAAGTTAAGTCGGCTTTTATTGTCACTTTAACCATGTACAGGTCAGTACACAGTGAAACGAAACAACGTTCCTCCAGGACCAAAGTGCTACATACAACATAAAAAAACAAGAACTAACTAGCTAACTAAGAAACCTAATTGACCGACTAGCTAAGACAAAACAGATTAACATTATAAATTTACAAAAAACTAAGTACCTTACAAAAAGACAAAATAAGTAACAGAGCCCATACTCACAAAGCTTCGTATCTTAGCCTAAAAAGTCCCAGCTGGGAGTCTGAGACTAAATATGATTTAGAAAACATTTTAGAGCAACTGTGAGTAAGGAAAGTACAAAAACCTTTATCTTAGTGAGGAGGTGAGGTTGACCCTGTTGCTAGGGATGATGCAGCAATTCAAGGACTGAATGATAAAAAATAACCTCTGACCTCTTTAAAGGTCTTGAAATGTGCTCTTTGTGAAAATAGGATATATGATAATAGAACGGACAGTCAAATCTTAATGTTTGTATATGAAGAAATGGTATAATCATGAGTACAGGCTACTTTATGTAAAGTGTCTGCTATAGGCTAAATATCTTCAAGTTAATTAAACAGCCAAATGTTGAAAATGTGTCTATTGTTGAAGCAACCGATTTCCACACACAGTAGGTACTATACAGTATTTAAGTTCTCACATTTATTTACCAAACTGATTTTATTACTTGTGATCTATTTCAAATTGATAAGAGCAAAATAGCTCAGCTTTTACCAATTTACATGATTACAGGATTACACGTTTGGATGGTATGTAGCCAAGAATCTTCTGAAAGAGAGTAAAACAACAAGAAAACCAACTTGGACAGAAGAGCAGTGTTTTCTTTTACAGCTTTACGTTCAGTGTTTGGAGAATATTTCTTCTTTCCGCCATTTTGTCTTCTGTTATAGAAACTCTTAAGCCTCCTCTCCGCTCTTAACAATTTTTACCTTAGGAGTTGTTTTTAGGATTAAGATATCTTGTGAATAATTTTTACCTTTACTAAGATTTTATCCTAAATTTAAGGAAGAAATTCTAAGAACTTTCGTAAATTTTCGTCACTAGGAACAAATTTTAGCCTTGTGAATACAGGCCCTGATGTGCAACCAAGAGCGACAACACGACAAACAACAAAATTATCCTCGGCCTTTTTAGGTAGAAGAGACGCTGTTGGGCTTTCTTGTGCAGAGAGCTGTATTGAGGGACCAGGTGAGGTTCTCCTTCAGGTGGACACCCAGGAATTTGGTGCTGTCGATGATCTCCACAGAGGAGAGTGGTCGCTCCGTGTCCTCCTAAAGTCAACAACCATCTCCTTTGTCTTATCGATGTTCAGAGACAGGTGGTTGTCTTTGCACCAGTACGTTAGCCTCTGCACTTCCTGTCTGAACGCTGACCTGCTGACATGGTTGGAACTGTGTGTTCCTACACAGTCGTGAGACAGCAGTGTAAAAAGCAGGGGACTGAGTACACAGCCTTGGGGAGCCCCAGTACTCAGTATGGGGGTGCTGGATATGTAGTTCCTGATCCAGTTACAGAGGGAGGTGTTCAGCCCCAACAGACTGAGCTACCTGATCAGGTGTTGGGGGATGATAGTGTTGAATGCTGAACTGAAATATTTGGGAAAATGTTTTACAATATGGAATTTCACCTTAAGAACTGAGGTACTGCTGTATTAAACTGCTCAAGACAAATCAGATAATGAACATTACTGCTGATGAATCGAATCAACAGCCTACTTACGATTCACAGCATGTGTTTGTGTGTGTGCAGGATGCTGGATTATTTTGTAGAGAGACAAAAACTCCTGTTATAATAAAGAAAATAAAAAGTTTGTTCTACATGAATAAACACACGCAGACGTTTTTTAATAAACACTTTATTGTGTTAGTTTACTGTTTTACAGACTGAATGTCAGCTGTATTTACTTACACACACACACACACACACACACCAGTCCTGTGGGGGACGTTAGTGTTTAGCAGCAGTGTTAGTTCCTGATGTACAGCAGATTATTCAGTTCAAGTTTATTTATTTATTTATTCAGTGGTTTTAACAACACGCACTGTAAGATAGCAGCTTTACAGCAATGTGTGGGTGTCATTCTACTCTCACACACACACACACACACACACACACAGCCTGTGTACAGTATCATGTCATACAGGTTTGTGAGTCAGTAAGGCTTCAGGTGAGGTGTTCTTTACGTCACACTCATTTAAACTTAGTCTCATATTCAAAACACGTTAAACCTGCTCTGTGTGTGTGAGAGAGAGAGAGAGACATTCCTAGGAGGGACCAGTGTATGGAAATGTAAGACATGTCTACATGCCCTGTAGGAGACTGGAGATGATGAAATATGTTTAATAATAATTTATTAAATAATTAATAAATAATAAATTAACTACACAGCCTTAAAGGACTGAAGGTTAAAGCTGCCCTGTGTCTCATCTCACTGCCGTTATCTCACGTTATTATTCTGAAGAGAATACAAAAATAAACAATACACTTATCACCTTACTCCTGATGTTATCACTCCATAAACATTTATTATTATTATATCAGTGCTGTATATGAGTATCGTGCGGTGTGGTCCTGTACTGTGGTGTAAAATCAGATACTCTGGTTAGAATTTAATTCACTCCGCAGTGAAGTGTGTAGGAGTGTTATACCACACCGGGTCACTACTATAGTTTATTTTATTTCAGCGGTTTTATTAGTGTTTCTTTGTGTAGCTTTCAAAAAAAAAAAAAAAAAAACCTCAAAAGTCCCTTCTGGGAAACCATTAACCCCTCCCATGCATATATATATATATAATTTACTGTTGTTTTTTTTGTTTGTTTGTTTTTTATCTTACTTTAATTTTATGTGTAAAGTGAATATAGTCTATACAGTAATGCTGTAAGTGCCTGTGGGGGTGATTTAATTACATCTTATTTAGCATTACATCATAGATGTGCAGATGCTGTAAATCTGTCTGATCTCTGAGATCGGACCGATTCGTTTTAAGACCTGTGTTTGAAACCTCAATGTTACAGAGAGATGTTTCCTTATGAGTGTGTAAATATTTGGATTTTAACTGTATGTGGAGTTTGTTAGTGTGAGGGACACAGAGAGACGTTTTCTCATCACTGATCGGGACCATGACGCCCTGATTAACGTGTACATTAACATATATCTGGCTAAAATAAAAGGAACACTCACGGGGCCACCTAATTTATTACATCTTCTGTAGGTAGAAAGGTATCCTTCTGTATCCTTAAATTTCCTTCTTTTTTTCATCACACTGAATCTCCACACCTGAGATAATCAGCTCCAGTCATTTTCTCATCATTACTGTGACTTCTACACGATTTCATACTTTACACACAGGCCATTCCTTTCTATCTGTGTGTGTGTGTGTGTGTGTGTGTGTTAGCTGTAGTACAGTGCTCGTAGTTTGTCCCAGAACAGCAGCGAGAGGATCGTGTGTGGTCCGAGTCTGAAATAGGACGCGCCCAGACCTTTATACAGACCAGCGACTCCCTCTTTCTTCAGGGTCTTAGAGAAACAATCCATGAAGCCTCGGTACAGCTCACCCTGCGCGCACACACACACACACACACACAAACACAGGTACATCTGAATGCTTTACGTGTCACATGAAATTCAGGTTGTCTGTTTTTCAGTCACAACTGTAAACGTGTGTGTGTGTGAAAAAACCCCGCTCCCAAATGCCTTTACATGTGTCAGAGTGGGCGGAGTCAGGGGTGAGGTGAGCGGTCCTCACCTTTCCCCGGAAATCCACGGGCTGATTGTAGAGTCGTGTGCTGACGACATCAAGTGGAGTCATGAACAGAACCACCACCACGCTGCTGACCATCCCGGAGCAGAGAGGAACCATCCAGCTGTGCGCTGAGAATATCTGCAGAGAGAGAGAGAGAGATAAAGAGACAGATAACGTAAGAAAAAGGAAGACACAAGGAGAGATGTGGTTAAGTGAAGGTGTGTGTGTGAGAGAAGAATTTTCTTTTTGACACCCATTTGGAATGCATTTAATCTAAACCTGAATGTCTTGAATTTCTGTCACACACTGCATCTGACCTGATTGTGTGTGTGTGTGTGTGTGTGTGTGTGTGTGTGTGCACCTGTTGATCAGTGAGGATTTCTTTAGTGATGGAGAAGGTGGAGAGCTGAGACGCAGAACCCACGCTGACCCTCGGCAGCGCCGCACTGGAACCTCGCCACAATCCCATAATGCCGTGCTCTCTGTGGATCACAGACAGAGCGTGCATCATCCCCTACACCACAGACACACAGACACACAGACAGTGAAAATACTTGTAATAAAAAGAGTGAATCCAAAAGCATAACTTTATAATGAACGGTATAGTTGTAATTATTGTTTTTAAAGGTGTAATTCATCATTATAACAAACTTTTTTCTATTATAACAAACCTGTTATAACGAACTATTTCTAGATGTGATTCCCAATTCCAGCCTCGCTCACTTCCCCTTGGTCACTACAGTGGGGGGAGTCTACATGTCAGGGTTGAGGTGATCAGAATGGAGACAGAGGGCGAGTGGGACTCACCTGGTGCTTGTACTGGTGTCCCACAGCTATGGAGGACATGGACTGACTCTGCAGGTGTGTCTTTACCTGGAACGATACACAGTGTGTGTGTGTGAGAGAGAGAGAGAACGCAGACCTTCTCATTTACATTCATTTGTTTAACTCAGATCATGAACCTGCAGTAGAAACCCAGACACACTGGTGCTTTGTTACAGCTGAGAACACACCTGAGCAGGTAAAGCAGCAACACACACCCCACTGACATCAGAATACAGAAACACTCACATGACCGAAGGCAGGGCATGCTCGGAAATCCCTCACACACCTCACAGAATAATTCATTATTTTCTGATAACATTTTATTTTTATGATCATTAAATTTGAACATAATTAATCATTTTTTATAATCATGTAAAAAAAAAAAAACAGATCTGCCCATGTGTCCTATTACCATCTCAGGGAGTTTTTCCCTCAGCACCGTCGCCCTCGGCTTGTTCATCAGGGACCATCTGATCATTCTGATTCATACATTTTCTCACACATTTTATAACCATATCTATAATTTATAACCCTGACTATACAAGACCCCTCTTGTTTCTTTACTCAGAGGGTCAGAGGGGTGACGGCTGGCCTTGTGGTGCTACAGGAGGAGCATGAACAAGCTCTTGTTTAAGCTACTCCATTCGTTGTTAACGTTGTTGTTGTTTTTTGTCTTTTCACTGTTTTGTTCTGGAAGCTCTGTCACTAAAACAAATTCCTTGTACATGCAAGTGTACTTGGCAATAAAACTTTTTCTGATTCTGTTGGAGGGGTCTGTAGTCCTTGAGGGTCTGGCTGACTGGAGCTTTACGAGTGATGTTTGGTCTGGTCTGTGCTCTAAACATTGAATTTCAAAAGAACTGCATGTACAGCTATGAAGCCATCAGAACCAGTTCTATTGGACCTGGAGAGACACGCTCCCCTCAGATTCACATGCTGTGAAACAAACTCTTGTTGCCCTTTTTCTTGTGTGTCTGACGCACTGGGGGAAAAACGTCTTCAAAAGTCAAATCTTTGCTAGTTTTTGAAAATGGTTATGATATCGTGATATAAAAGAATCAGTAAAGATACTGATTAACATCTGGTGTATTTTATTGACCTTTAAGTCCTGTGGTATGAAGATCAATGTTTAACTTTGACTAGTTTTGGAAGAATAAAGTTTTTTTTGTAATGTTTGTGTGTTTTATTTGTTGGGCTATTGCCAATTTGTTTCTTATGGAAAAACAATCACTTGAACCAACTACTTCAGTGAGTCACAATGGGAGACAACTTACCTTTTTGAGTAGATGAAAAGCTGGGCATAAAGTCAACCCTAGAGAAATATGTTTATTTAATCCCACAACCAATACTACTTAAATTGACTTACTGTAAATATTAGAAGTTGAGTCAACTTAAGATTTTATACTGGGTACACATTGTGTCAACTAAACAGCAATGTAAAATATTTTGTTTGTCTAGCAAAAGTATTATTTTATGTGTATTTAAAATAATAATTTTGAGTAAACCTAAAAAATCTGTGCAAGTGTTACTAAATTTTTTTAACACTGATGCGGATTGCCCAGCCAACATAATCGCTATCAAATATTATGTTAGAACATAAATTCATTTGTTAATGGTTTACAAATTACATGAGACAATAAAATAATACGAAAATATGCATGTTGTATATGAAAATATTTAAAATGGAAAGATTATTTTTTTTCATATACAACATGAATACGTTCATATTGTTTATTTTATAATAAAATATGTTTCGTCTCATTTTTTATCAAAAACAACATTTATTTGTATTATATATAAATATGTATTTGCATATTCATGACAAAGTCCTGAGAAAGAAATGTGCCACAAAATAAACATTATACAAGAGTGCCTAGGGTTTATTATAATAGTAATATCATATTTGATAATAATAAACCTATGAATTTATGTTCTGATATAATATTTGATAGCGATTATGTGTGTGTGTGGGGGGGGGGGGTGTCGATCCATGGCAGGGGGGCATTTTAGTGTATAACACCGGTCCCAGGTCTGGATAAAATGGGAGCGTTGCATCAGGAAGGTCATCCGGTGTGGATCGAACGCTCGCCCCGAGACTGACCACAAGCACTTGAGAAACGCCTTATATACATCAAACTCAACTGAACTGAGTTAAAAGTCAACCCTGACATGGGAATGACGTCATCCGGTCTGTAGCGCTGACGTATGTGTGTGTGTGTATTTTTAAAGCATAAAGGCGTCACAGTGCAGATTCTGACGTGTACACACACACACACACACACACAGGGTTGTGGTCCTCACCAGGTAGATGGGGCTGCCCACGAAGGCCGCCACGACCCCCGACGCCGCCCCGGCCGCGCTGCTCCTGCCCGTGTTCACGCGCCCGTCGGTGTGGATGTACCCGGCCGACTCGATGGCGGCGTACGAGCCGAGTCTCACCCCGTTCATGAAGAACTGGTAGAACAGCCCGGGGACCAGCCCCTTCTGCAGCGCGCGCGCGCCCTCCACGCGCCCGATGGTGTAGAACGCGTGGAAGACGTTGCGGTAGTGCACGCGGTACGAGCCGCGGCTCCGCATCTCACCCTGCAGCTGCATCCGGGTCTTCACCACCTCCAGCGGGTTCGTGAACAGGCACGCGCCGCACGCGGCCAGCCCGCTCAGCAGGAAGTCCATCAGGAGGATGAGGAGGATGAAGAGCAGGACGTTAAACCCCCTCCCCCACCCGCCGCCGGTTACAAAGCGCAGAACCGCAGGGACGAGAGCTCACTCTGTAACACACACCGTCCATGACTCCGCTCTGCCGGTGTGTGTGTGTGTGTATATATGTCTCAGCTCCTCCTCTCACACACACACACACACACGCAGTTTCTCCTGATAAATAGGGAATAAGAATAACACGGCACTGCTGTCATTCATCTGAGGATGCTCAGTGTCAGTTTCACTCCGCCTCCTGTGATTGGACAGCTGGAGCACGAGGCGTGACACGCCCACCTTGGTGACACTGCAGCCAACCGAAATTCCAATGAAACTGAAGGAGGGGGAGGGGAGGGGGGTTGTTAGGGAATTTTCCTTTAAAATTCTCAAATATTTTCCCCTAAATTTTCCTCAATTCATAAGATATAAACATTACAGGAATGCAGATTGCACACAGTACAGTATGACACACTTATTACTGTTTTACTGTTTCAGGAAAATGCAGAACTAATGCAATTAATTGAATACATTTATTTAAAAAAAAATACTACTATATTAATGAATTCATCCCCACCAAAAAAAAAACACTAACACAAGTGTGTTCGTAATAAGTAATAATAGGAATAAGTAATAAGTAAAAGGAAGTAGTAAATAAAATGAAATTAAATGCAAAAAAAAAATCCACGAACGAGACATAAAATAGACAAAAGTAGAGTAGAATATTACTCATTAGTGTTGTACATAATATTGCACATGGTATTAAAGAACCCAGGCATACATTTAGAATTTATGATTTTCTACTCAGATTCAATTGATACGACTGAAATTAGTTCATCATCACTTTACTCTTCTCCAAATATAATCAGGATCAGTAGATCAGTTCAGATCAGTAGTCTATCTATCTATCTATCTATCTATCTATCTATCTACATTTGTCATGCTAAATCACAATATACAAATAAGAAAGTTGATAAACAGGTTGTTTCACATACACACACACACACCCACACACACTAAATGCAGATTGTAGGCTTATTTAATACAGCTGTGTTTCCCAAAGTGCCCCTGGTGGTTATCACCCAGATGAGGATGGGTTCCCTGTTGAGTCTGGTTCCTCTAAAGGTTCCTTCCTCTTGCCTTCTCAGGGAGTTTTTCCCTTTAGTGCTGTCACCTGCGGTTTGCTTTTCAGGGATGATATCATAATTTATACTTTTTTCTAAAAGGTTATAATCTTTAAAAAAAAATTGGACTAGTGTTAAACGAGATATAGAAATACAGTTTTAATGAATTCATAGTAAAGGAGTGAAGACTAAGGCAGGATTAAAGTCCTCTCCTTTGCTACCAATTGTTCGAGTTGGGAGCATGACGAGACATAGGACGGAATAATAATATCTCTCTCTCACTCTCTCTCACCCACACACACACACACGCACACACACACACACACACACTTTTCTCTTTTTTGTGTAGATGTAGGTCAGGAAGTGTTCTAGTGTTCTACTCACAGGTTTTGTTTTTAGTCTCATAGAAACACACAAACACTAACCTAGACAACTAGACAAGCAGGTTTAAAGCACAGTGGAGACAAAACACCAAACACTGGAGCCATTTAGTAGCTGCCAGAGCCATACCTTCATCATGAAGTTTTAAAGATACACACTCGACTAACTTCATAGGGCAAGATCAAACCTTTAATAACGTATTTCATCAACACACAATACACTCAGAAAGTATTTCTTCATAATATTTATTCCATAAACATAATTATTCTATGTTCATGGGGCGACAGCACTGCAATGCGAGCTAATGTGTGCTAACACACACACACAATGTGTAAAACAACAAAAGTAAAAAATTAAGTGCACACAGTAAATTGTTAACTGCGATGGATTGGCAGCCTGTCCAGGGTGTACTCCGCCTCGTGCCCTAAGCCTCCTGCCATAGGCTCCAGGTCCCCGTGACCCTGAATACAGGGTAACGCCGTATAGAAGATGAGTGAGAGTAAGTGAGTCAATTGTGAGTCACCACACGCATCCCAGAGAGACCACACGGGGCATCCATGTGACGAGATCTCCAACCAGAAGAGGGAGACCAGGACGAGTCAGACAGGTCCAGAGGGCAGAGGGGGTCTGGATCACTGGCAGCTCAGGAGAGACATGTATAGTGAAAGAAAGAGAGAGAGAGACAGAAAGAGCTAGACAAAGAGAAGGAGAGAAAGTAGAAGGAGAGACAACAGGTATGGTCACATAATGTATGAGGTGAATGTATATTTTGTGCGCACTGCAAGCAGGGACTCCGGCAGGACTAACTATGACATTATACCTAAAAGGGAGACCATTATCGGTCAAAGTAGTATTTTAAAATGGATGTGAAATTTCACAGGAAGCCAATGAAGTGTGGATAAGATCTGATCTTCTGGTTCTAGTGAGGACTCTCGCTGCTGCATTCTGGACTAGCTGAAGCTTGTTTATGCACTGAGTTGAACAACCAGACAGTAAGGCATTACAATAGTCCAACCTAGAGGTGATAAAAGCATGAACTAGTTTTTCTGCATCGTTTAGTGACAATATATTTCTTATCTTGGCAATATTTTTGAGGTGAAAAAATGCTATCCTGGTAATATTATCTACATGAGCTTCAAATGAAAGGCTGGAATCTATAATCACACCAAGGTCTTTTACTGTTGCACTCGATGGAACAGAAAGGCCATCTAAAGTTACAGAGTGATCTAGAATCTTACTTCTAGCTGCATGTGGTCCGAGTACCAATACTTTTGTCTTATCAGGATTAAGCAGAAGGAAGTTAATAAAATCCAGTCTTATATCCTTCACACATTGATAAACTTTATTAAAAGATGTTTTTTTCTCATCTGGTTTTGCTGAGATATATAACTGTGTGTTATACGCCTAAAACCGAACCCTGTGGAACACCAAACTCCACTAGAGAACATGCAGAATAATCACCACTTAAGTCTACATACTGATAACGATGGGTCAGATAGGATCTGAGCCAGGAGAGGGCTGTACCCTTAATTCCTACTACATTTTCTAATCTGTGAAGAAGAATACTATGATCAATGGTGTCAAAAGCTGCACTGAGGTCGAGTAACACAAGCATAGTTACACAACCCTGATCAGAGGCCAATAGGAGGTCATTTATGGAGTTAATTATGTGCCAAAATTTAACAAACAAACACAATCTGGTTTGCAAAGAAAAAAAACGACTTTCTCACAAATGCAGCGTTTTGCAAACAAACACAATCCGATTTGCAAAGAAAAAAATTTGACTTTCTCACAAATGCGCCGAACGTATTTTCTCACAAATGCACCCAACCTATTTTCTCACAAATGCAATGGAGCAACTTCCTTTTCCAAAACAGTAGATGGCGCTATCGGTCAATTTACTCTATTCTCCCGAGACCTCAAACAACGTGTTTATATGGTTTACCCTTATGTCCCAGAGGAATATGAGTGGGGAACAGTTTTGAGGTGTCCATTATATATTCAGACAGCCAGACATATTAACACTCCACTATCTTTAGGATAGAGCCCTGTAGGGGAATAATACAGTTATATCAAACCACAGCTGCATTTTAATGAACTATTGAATTATTAACTATAATTAGTGATCATATCTACATTTAAATAATCTGTGTCTGTAGTACAATACTACATTGTAGACAGCTGTTGCAGCGCGAGGTGTAGATACAGTAAGATGCAGGAATCATTGTATTAGACTGCATGAAATTTATGAAACTTTTTACAAGCAGGTTTGTAATAGAATTCTGTCTGTAATTCAGTATGTTTACTGTTCATTTATAGCTTCCCCCCCCTTCTTATAACTTTTTTAAAGATTATTTAAATGTAGATATGATCACTAATTATAAAAGATGTTGATGCATCATGTCGCATACGTCCGTTATGGATATAAAAAGCCAAACATGATGGCAGTTCTTTCAGCCTTCAATAGTTCATTAAAATGCAGCTGTGGTTTGATTCTCGCAGAGGTTAGATTCTCAAAATAAATATTAAAATCTTCAGCAATTAACGCCTTGTCTACAGAAACGAATAGGTTTGAGAGGAAATCTGCAAATGTAAGTTATGTTACTACAGAGAAGTTCAGCATTAAAATTGTGTTCGTGTTTTTGTTCGATAGTCAGAGTATCATTGCTTTCATCCTGATCTCAGATTACTGTGTGTGTGTGTGTGTGCATAAATATTTTTAAACAAGTGAGCAAATTTATAAATGAATAAAAAATAAAGTTACAAAATCTTAACACACACTGGAATTAACGAGAAGCTCTCAGAACACAGAACACCTGTTTTAATAACTGATTGAAAATCAGCCATCAACTCTGTGTGTGTGTGTGTGTGTGTGTGTGTGTGGTATTGTTGTGGAGGCAGTGATGTGTGTGTGTGTGTGTGTGTGTGTGTGTGTGTTTGGTATTGATGTGGGGGCAGTGATGTGTGTGTGTGTGTGTGTGTGTGTGTGGTATTGTTGTGGAGGCAGTGATGTGAAAACGAGTGCCTGAGCTCATGAAGCTGTCATTCAGCAGTTTGTGAGGTGTGTGTCATTACAGACGAGGAAAGACCTGAGAGAGGTGAGTTCACACACACACACACACACACACACACACACACACACACAATTATTACTTAAAAGAAATAAACATACTGAATACATAGCAGTATTTTAAGTCTGTGTTCTACATCTCAGTTCTACACTGCACACCTCCCATGGAGTTTCCCTTAGAAAGTGTGTGTGTGTGTGTGTGTGTGTGTGTCAGTACACTGTAAGTTAGTTATTTCTTTATGTCAGTCTTCTCTGTGTGTCAATACTCAATACTTTGTGTGTGTCAGTACTCTGTGTGTATGTCTGTACTCTATTGTGTCAGTACTCTGTGTGTGTCAGTACTGTGTGCGTGTGTGTCAGTACTCTGTGTGTGTGTCAGTACTGTGTGTGTATCAGTACTGTGTGTGTGTCAGTACTCTGTGTGTGTCAGTACTCTGTGTGTGTGTGTGTGTGTGTGTATCACTACTTTGTGTGTGTCAGTACTCTGTGTGTGTCAGTACTGTGTGTGTATCAGTACTGTGTGTGTGTCAGTACTATGTGTGTGTGCCAGTACTCTGTGCGTGTCATTACTGTGTGTGTGTCAGTACTGTGTGTCTCAGTACTCTGTGTGTGTGTGTCAGAACTCTGTGTGTGTCAGTATTGTGTGTGTCAGTACTCTGTGTGTGTGTGTCAGAACCCTGTGTGTGTCAGTATTGTGTGTGTGTGTCAGTACTGTGTGTGTCAGTACTGTGTGTGTGTCAGAACTCTGTGTGTGTCAGTACTGTGTGTGTGTCAGTACTGTGTGTGTCAGTACTGTGTGCGTGTGTGTCAGTACTCTGTGTGTGTGTCAGTACTGTGTGTGTATCAGTACTGTGTGTGTGTCAGTACTCTGTGTGTGTCAGTACTCTGTGTGTGTGTATCACTACTTTGTGTGTGTCAGTACTCTGTGTGTGTCAGTACTGTGTGTGTATCAGTACTGTGTGTGTGTATCAGTACTGTGTGTGTGTCAGTACTATGTGTGTGTGCCAGTACTCTGTGCGTGTCATTACTGTGTGTCTGTCAGTACTGTGTGTGTGTGTGTCAGTATTGTGTGTGTCAGTACTCTGTGTGTGTGTGTCAGAACCCTGTGTGTGTCAGTATTGTGTGTGTGTGTGTCAGTACTGTGTGTGTCAGTACTCTGTGTGTGTGTGTCAGAACTCTGTGTGTGTCAGTACTGTGTGTGTGTCAGTACTCTGTGTGTGTCAGTACTGTGTGTGTGTCAGTACTGTGTATGTTAGTACTGTGTGTGTGTCAGTACTCTGTGCGTGTCAGTACTCTGTGTGTCAGTACACTGTTTATGTTAGTACTCTGTGTGTAAGTACTGTTTGTATTTCAGTACTGTGTGTGAGTCAATACTGTGTGTGTGTCACAATACTCTGTGCGTGTCAGTACTGTGTGTGTGTGTCAGTACTCTGTGTTAGTACTCTGTGTGTGTCAGTACTGTGTGTGTGTCAGTACTGTGTGTGTAAGTACTGTGTGTGTGTCACAGTACTCTGTTTGTGTTAGTAATGTGTGTGTGTCAGTACTGTGTGTGTGCGTGTCAGTACTCTGTGTCAGTACTGTGTGTTAGTACTCTGTGTTAGTACTGTGTGCGTGTCAGTACTCTGTTTGTGTCAGTACTCTGTTTGTGTCAGTACTCTGTGTGTGTGTGTGTCACAGTACTCTGTGCGTGTCAGTACTGTGTGTGTATGTTAGTACTCTGTTTGTGTCAGTACTGTGTGTGTGTTAGTACTCTGTTTGTGTCAGTACTGTGTGTGTGTCAGTACTCTGTTTGTGTCAGTGCTGTTTGTGTCAGTACTCTGTGTGTGTCAGTACTCTGTGTGTGTGTCAGTACTCTGTGTGTGTGTGTGTGTGTGTGTCACAGTACTCTGTGCGTGTCAGTACTGTGTGTGTATGTTAGTACTCTGTTTGTGTCAGTACTGTGTGTGTGTGTTAGTACTCTGTTTGTGTCAGTACTGTGTGTGTGTCAGTACTCTGTTTGTGTCAGTATTTTGTGTGTGTCAGTACTCTGTGTGTGTCAGTACTCTGTGTGTGTGTCAGTACTCTGTGTGTGTCAGTACTCTATCTAAGACAAATTAAAGCAGAAAACTATAAAAATTCAAAAGTTTCATATACTTTTTCTATGAGTAAGTTCCACCAATCAGTGGTAACATCTCAGTGCAGTAACATGAAGCCCAGTATGGCGTAGGTTCCCCTTGTGCCACCACGACAGCTTCGTCCCCTCCGGGTGTGGCTCCGCAGTATTTCTCTCAGTATTTTTTTTTTTTATTTTAATAAATTGCGTTTTAGTGCTGTTATTAAATTGCCATATTAAATTGTATTATATTATATCGTAACATATTCTATTGTTTTATATTATATTATACCCAGACTGTTGGAAATCATAGTGTGTGTGCGTGCATGCGTGTGTGTGTGTGTGTGTGTGTATGATCGGTTAGCCTAATAAATAATTTGTGCGGTGTGATTAGGGCTCGTTTTACAGGTGCATTATGGGGGATCGCTCACTCTCACCTCGTCCTGTGCTCGCTTTGTTGCTGCTTAACGTAGCGTCACACTGACCTTTGACCTTTGTGCATCACCACGTCTTTATCTTTTCATACCCTCCATCCTTCATTGCATCTAATGTTCTATTTCTCTCTCTCTCTCCTACTGTGTGTGTGTGTGTGCGTGTGCAGTGTGATGTTCCCGTTTGACGTGTGTGTGTTCGGTGATGGTGTGTTTGGATGGAGGGTGGAGAAGATGGAGGCCGTGCTGCTGGACCACAGGCAGTTGGGTGTGTTTTACATCGGAGACTCATACATCATCCTGAACAAACACAGCGAGGGGGCGGAGCTACACATGTGGATGGGTGAGCAGTGGAAGTCACATGACCACCACCGCGTCCTAAACAGAGCACAGTGCATTTGAGACGTACGAGTCATATCTAGTCCATTCCTGACCCCTGACCTGTGACCTGTAGGGGCGGAGTCTTCGCGGGATGAGCAGTGTGCCTGCGCCATGTTGGCCACCCAGCTGGACCAGTTCCTCAGAGGAGACGCCGTCCAGCACAGACAGGAGCAGGGACACGAGACAGACGAGTTCCTGCAGCTTTTTCCCAACGGAGTCAGCTATAAGGTACACGCCTCCCCTCATTTACATATCGACTCTGATTGTTCCAGGGACACATCACAACGACGAAGCCCCGCCCCCAAATCAGATTTATACAGTAGGACCGAGTATGTTGGAGTTTTACATTCTGTGTGTGTGTGTAGAGGGGGGGTGTAGAGTCTGGGTTCAGGCAGGTGCAGACGGAGTGTGTGTTGGTGCCACGCCTTTATCAGGTTAAAGGGAAGAGAAACATCCGTGTGAGAGAGGTGGAGCTGAGCTGGAGGAGCTTCAACAGTGGAGACTG
>NC_071123.1:847500-922500 GCF_024256425.1 Clarias gariepinus | reverse complement strand
AGAGTTAGAGCTCAGACTGACACACACACACACACACTACCAGAAAGGCTCAGCACCGAGAAAATGCTTAGTCTGGTGTTAAAGCTGCATATTTAATACACTTAAACTTAAAAACCATGGCAACCAGCAGAGCGAGTGTGTGTGGGATGATCTGTCTATGTGTTGGTCTGTGGGAGGGGGGGCATTTAACCCTCTCAATGCTGGACTAAAGCTCACCGTCATAACCGAGACATGCCCGATCATGTCTGGTTAACACACACACGCGCGCATGCGCACATGCATAAGCACATACACACTGGTAAGAGGGATACACACCGCGCCGAATTCACCTCCGATCACCAAATAAGATGATTAGACAAGACACAGGTAGGAAGATAAACATGTCTGTTTGTAAAAAGAAAGCGTATATAAAAAATATACACACAACTGTGTGTGTGTGTGTGTGTGTGTGTATATAACAGAATGAATGAGGTCTCTTTCTAACTTCACGCACGTGCTGTTTCATCCATGTGAAAATTTTAAGATCAATTAACTCTCATTTAGAAAATTTCAAACATTAATCACGCTGTGATTTAAACAACTACAAAGTTCAAACAAACGTGTGTGTGTGTGTGTGTGTGTGTGTGTGTGTGTGCGTGCGCTCACTGTGCAGGTGACGGACTTGGCCGTACTGGACTCCTGAAAGTGCAGGGTGAAGTCGTGGAGGCCGGGGTAGTCGGAGGTGACGGGGACGGTGGAGGTGGGAGGAGACGAGGACGACTGCGGCTCCAACACGTCCTCCAGGAGAGTTACGTCCGGCAGGTCCTCAGGAATGTCCTACGTACACACTATAGCATGAGTATAAAAGAATCACACAATCATAATACAGTCAGTCGTGTGTGTGTGTAGTTACCTGATAGTTTGCCCATGGGCTGTCGTCAGGGTTTCTGTGGATGAAAAACAGTGAGGGATTAAACACACAGCCCAAGGTGCCAATACTTTTGTTTTTATTCGACCACTCGAGAGTCACACCCTCACAGGGGACTAAAGTCCACGATGACCCGATGGCGCAGGTGGACCGGGTGTGTCCACCTGGTTCCTGATTGGTGAGAGGAAAAGCCGTAGCGCTTTGTGAATAAGTTTGTATACCCTGATGGCTCCAGCTTTGTGATAAGCCTGAGGATATCAACACACACTTCCTCTGACCGACAGCAATGACACACACACACACACACACACACACACACAGAGACATGTCTTCAGAAGCTCCAGTGTACAGTACTTTACTGTCATGTTATCAGTAAACCGCTGGTACACACCAGATCGAGCAGAGGAGAGGACGAGGTGTGTGTGTGTGTGTGTGTTGGGGGACAGGCCTGAAACTCACGAAAGAATCTGCTGCCAAATCTCTGCAAACTCCTGACTGCCTGTAGGTTCTCCCTCTCCGAGTACCTCCATCTGGGCCGGACACGCACACACACACTCTGGGCTGAGAAGCTCGAAAAGACTGGAGGACACACACACACACAGAGAGAGAGAGAGAGGAATTAAACTAATAACACAACATAATACACCTGAACTACATACTTCACACACACACACAACTGTATTGTTTTCTTTCGGACTAGCCCCGCCCTCCTGTGTTATGATTGGCGGGTTTTTTTCCCGTCTGCCCAATCGTTCGATGAGTCTGACCTACCAGCCAATCCGCGCGCAGGAGGGCGGGGCTTAAGAGAAAATCTGTGTAAAGGAAAAAAACAATTTAATCGGCTAGCGGTAGCCTAATTACACCAAACAAAACAGTACAAAAGTAAATAATAGTGCCAATACACATGTACAAGTCTTAATCTAATAAACGCTGAAGTAAAATATGTTAGCTAACGTTAGCTGTGTGAAGTTTAGTGTACAGCTAGGAAAGTTAGCTAGCAAAGCCGAGGTTAGGCTAAAGCTACACCGGCACAAGCACCACAGCTAAACCAGGATTAGGCTCAAAGTGTGTAAAGTGTCATTATTCTACCTCCTCTCCAGCTGGAAATCCGCGCGCTCTCTCACACACACACACCGATTTACCTCAGCCGCTTTTCCCTAAACACTCTCCCGCTTCCGGCTCAATGAAAACCTCCACGAGCTCTCGGGGAATTCCCCAGGAGGCGGAGTCAGTCGGTCACGTGATCCAACAGGTCCGCGAACTCGGCTTACGAAGTGTTAAACTCTGCGCGAGCTTGATTACAGCGCGGGGAGTACATATCAATTAAGTTTCGCTCAGTGAGAAAGCGCGCGACACGGCTACGAAATCTCAGCGCGCGCTCTCCTGATCAAACACTCGTCCTCAGGAGGGCGCTCCAGGACGGCGCAGGAGCACAGTATGCGCATGCGCGGGCAACCTGTTCCGGATCTGAACATTAATTCGGTATGGCACAGGACAGGCTTGTGATTGGCTCTGTGAGTTTGCAGTCACTAGCCGAACCACGCCCCTCAGACGCTGGGCTTCAGTGTGATGCCTTTAAAGGAACTAAACTGCTGTTCGAACTGACCTGTAGAACATCAGTGTGTTAGTGTGTCACAGTAAATAAGAATAATGTGGAAAAGTGGATTGTTTTCTTTGTAATTAAGTTTAAAATGTAATAATGTACATATTACATTTGGTTGAATTGCAATGATTACAGCGTGAAGCTCATGCAAATCACAAATCCAGTATCTTAAACTGTAAGAATATTTCATTTCGAGTTATAATAAATAACTATTCATACAGTATGAGTGCTGTGTATCTCTCAGTCTACTTTAGTGCACGCATGGGGAAGACTGCTGACTCTACAGTTTTTCCAGAAGATGATCATCGACTCCCTCCACAAGGAGCATAAACCTCAGAATGTGACCGCTCTAAAGGCTGCTGGATACACAAGTACAGTATATTTATGCGAAAAGTGTGATATGAAAATGAGCGAAAAAACACAGGGATAATCGCAAAACTAATTCCAAGTGTCTTGAAGTCAAGTGTGAAGTTTCGACAGTCTGTGATGGTTTGGGGAACCATGTCATCTGCTGGTGTTGGTTGAATGTGTTTTATCAAGGCCAAAGTCAACACAGCATCTATCTGTAGATTTTAGAGCACTTCAAGCTTCTGTCTGCTGACAAGCTTCATGGAGATGGTGATTTCCTTTTTCAGCAGGACTTAGCACCTGCCCACAGTGCAAAACCTACCACTAACTGGTTCGCTGACCGTGATATTAGGGTGGTTGATTGGTCAGCCAACTCACCTGATCTGAACCCTATAGAGAATCTATGGGGTATTATGAAGAGGAAGATGAGAGACACCTGACCCAAGAATACAGACAAGCTGAAGGCTGCTATTAAAGCAGACTGGTCTTCTATAACGCCTCAGCAGCACCACAGGCTGATTGACTCCATGCCATGCCGTACTTGTGCAGTACCCTTTCCCATCGACAATGACCAGATTCCCTGTCCCTGCTGAAGAGAAGTATTCCCATGACATGATGCAACCACCACCAGTGTTGGTTTTCTGTCACACTTTTTCTGCCCATTTTGCATAAAGGACAACTAATAGTTGTCCTGTGGACAGATCCTCCCTCCAGAGATGTGGATCTCTGCAACTCCTTTAGAGTTGAGGTGGGCCATTGATCTGCTTCTCTCCATGCGGGGTGTGTCAGTTTAGATTGACGTCCATGTCTTGGTAGGTTTGCAGTTGTGCCGTTCTATCTCTTTTTTCAGATGTTGGATTGAACAATGCTCTGTGAGATGTTTAAAGCTTGGGATATTTTTTAAGTTTAGGTTATTTTTCATTTTTGTATACTTTCTGAAGATTTATATCCATTTCATTTTGCACACTTTTGTACATTTTTCACATTTTGCATATTGTACACCCATTATTGTGTATTTTTTGTACAGCTAGGTTTTTAAAAAAATAATAATTTTTATATCCCATATTTTATATTTTGTTCTTTTCTCAGCAGTTTTTCTCTATTCTAGAAATAAGGTTTTTATTATTTATTCTTTTTTCCATTCCCTAATTTATTTTTATTTCTATTGATAATTTAGATTTTAAGGTCACAAGCGGTCGTATAAGCAATTTACTGCATATCTGTGTATGACTGTGCATGTGACAAATAAAATTAGAATTTGAAGTCTGCTTTGAACTTCTCCACAATTTTTTCCCTGACGTGTCTGGTGTGTCTCTTGGGCTCATTGATGCTGTTTGTTCACAAATGTTCTCTAACAAACCTTTGAGGGCTTCACAGAACAGCTGTATTTATACTGAGATTAAATTACACACAGCTGGACTCAAATAACTAATTAGGTGACTTCTAAAGGCAACTGGGGGCCTGTCCACACGTAGATGCGTTTCGCTGTATACGTATAAATTTTTTATTGTATTGGCGTTTCGTCCACACGGATCCGGCGCTTTAGGAGACTGAAACCGCTATTTTTTGAAACCGGGTCCCAATGTGGATCAATCTGAAAACGACACCCTTGCGTCTTCGTGTTTACGGCCAATCCGTATATTTTGTGAAACGATGATGTCATCACATCACGTGTCGGCTGCGTCACACGTAACAGCAACAACAATAATGGCGGACTACATGATCATGTTTGTGTTGCTACAAAGCCTACTAGCTTTATTACAGCAAAATCTATTGCTTCTATGCAACTGTTATGAGCAACAAGCGATAATGGACAACACCATCTTGGTTCGTATACAGCGCGCAAGGTTATGAGCATGCTCAAAGTCTTTTTTTCCATGTATGGTGTATCTCTATGGCAGAATTACTGCGCCCCATACTGGTCTGGCATATATACTACACCGTTTTCAGTGGTTTCGTGTGTACGCAGATATTTCTTGAGACGACGCCGTGTTCACGGAAAAAAAATGATCGGATAGGGAACACACCGGCTTCATGTGGACGGAGTCTGGTTCTACTGGATTTTAGTTAGGGGTCTCAGAGTGAAGGGGGCTTAATACAAATGCACACCACACTTTATTTTTATTTGTAAAAAAAAATTGAAAACCATTTATCATTTTCCTTCTACTTCACAATTATGGGCCACTTTGTGTTGGTCTGTCACATAAAATCCTAATAAAATACATTTACGTTTATAAATTAAATGAATAAAACTGAACTATTGAACTACTGCTAACTCACCAGGGCTGTTTATTTAAAAACCTAATCCCTCTTTTTTCCTTCTAAGAGAGCAAAGAGCTGATCATACAGCTGATCCCTGGCTTTAATAAAACTAACATCATGTCCAGTCATATAAGAAACAGTTGATCCTCTGAGCGCCGCCCCAAACACACAGGGCCGCACAGCTTGAGGTTTCACACTCAGAGGAAATTATTGTTCAAAAGAAAACCGAAAGCTGATTTATTCACATTGAGGAGAGCTGCATCGGCTTCAGCTACACTCACACAGAGTCAACAAAACATCAACAGACTTAAAGTTATAAAGCTGATATAAATTTTGTACAACACTGTCAGGTTATAAATCCAAATGCTTGTCTAAAAGAATCAGACTCTCCTGGAATAATCTGGAATCTCCTCAGACCAATCCTGTGGCACTTGTGGTCTGACTGTTTTTCATCAGTTCTCCACTCACACCTTTAGCTCTGACCCGAAATCGCTTCCTGTTTAATGTTTAATACACTTACATAGAAGAAAATCTCTGACACTCATTCTGTCACACATAACCTCTAAATAAGTGATGTTAGACAGAGTAACAGATCTTAAAAGGAACTAGCCGAGATCTTTTGTGACTCTGGTCAGTGTATATAGCTAATAAAGTTGCAAATTTAATCTGCTAGAAAAGATAATACAAAGCACACAAGTTACAGTGGAACCTTAGATTGCGACTAACCTGGTTTGAGAGCGTTCCGCAAGACAAGCAAAAAAAAAATTGACTTAATAAACGAGCAAGCAGAGGTTGGTAGCCAAAAAATGTACTCACGTAAGAGTAGCTGTACTTTAAAATAACATTACTAATAAGTAGAAGTAAAAAGTAGTCATCCAAAATATTACTTAAATAAGAGTAAAAAACTATAAAGATTACTCAAGTACTAAGTAACTGCTTCAATCGTAATGTCCGATTATTATTATTTTTTTTTCAAAACTATGATAATAATTAAAAATTGAAAAGACACCGCAGTATGAAGCTGTTTTTGCAAGTGAAACATGCTTTGTTTGTATATGATTCCAGGGATGCATCATATTTTTTTGGACACATAAAAATGTACAAGACGTGTCTCGCCGATTAATTCTGTACTGAAATATACTTATAAATTCATAGACTGTTAACTTTAATTGTACATATAATGTTACTTTAACATATAATCACACAAAGATGCAAAATTAAATAAAAAAGTTTTTCTGTGTCCTACTCATGCAAAATTTTAATCACGTCTTTAATTAACACATGAGACTGAGATACACAAAGAACATCACGCTGTGTAGTTCTTAAAACCCAGAGAATCTTAGAGACTTTCTTGCATTACTGTGTTTAACAGATATACACAGGGCTCAGGATTGTGCGCTAGCGAGTCACATGTGTGACTGTGACCATACCTAACTGTTATCTCTATTCACACTTTCCCTCTCTCTGTCCCTCTTTCTCTCACTATACATGTCTCTCCTGAGCTGCCAGTGATCCAGACCCCCTCTGCCCTCTGGACCTGTATGACTCGTCCTGGTGTCCCGCTTCTGGTTGGAGATCTCGTCACATGGATGCCCTGTGTGGTCTGTTTGGGATGCGTGTGGTGACTGGGGACAGTCCCACTTTGCCATGAAGACGGTCCTGTCCTTAGCTGATGCAGACAGCTGTTCTCTGAGGACTTGAGACTGCCTCCAATAAGAAACTGGACTCCATATAAATTTCTCCAAATCTCCTGTTATACTGAACTTCCCGCCTCCTAACACACAGTATGAGTGCAGATCAATCCCTGCTATCCGTTATCACCCAGATGAGGATGGGTTCCCTGTTAAGTCTGGTTCCTCTCAAGGTTTCTTTCTTTTATCATCTCAGGTTTTTTTTTTCCCTTTGCATCGTCGCCCTCGGCTTATTCATCAGGGACGATCTGATCATTTTGATTTATACACGTTCACGTTCCATATAAACTTCTATAATATTCTTTTGACTGTGTAAAGCTGCTTTGCGACAATGACCATTGTTAAAAGCTATACAAATAAAATTTAAAAATTATGTTAAATGGATTTTTATATAAAATGAACAATATAAAAATTCATATGTATGTTGTATATGAAAACTATTGCACAAAGGCATACTGACTGTTTATAAGTCACACATATTTATATTTAACTTTATTTTAGAGCGATCAGATCAAAATAAATCTGTCAAAAAACACATTATATATGCCAACAATGATCACTAAGGCTGTCACGTGACTAGGGCTCATTATAATAACAATATAATATTCAATCATAGTAAAGATATAAAATCTTACTGTTAAAGATTATTTGATAGCGATTATTTCCCTGGCAAGGGGCGGGATGGTCCTGCCCTGTCTTGTCGATTGAGCTTTACATTATAAATATTTAATCAGACAAATATGTATGATTAAAATTTAAAGCATAAATACAACATTTTAAATAAAAAACATTTTATTTACATGATTTACATGATAAATTATTAAATATACAGTATTATTACATGATATATAAGATTATCAAAGATATCATAGGGCATTTAAACTATGAAATGCCATAACTTAAGAAAATGATGGATATTTTTTCCTACCCTATATGATACCTTTATTATATATATTATATAGGACTTAATATATATAATTTATGGAACTATTAGTTGTTACTTTTTCTATTTTATAATTAAACAATGGATTTCCCTGCACAGAGAATTAGGAAGTCTCTGGCTCTCAACAGAACTCTGGTGGGTTCTTTATGGGAAACGTTATGGTTTAACAAGAGTTGCATTTAGGTTGATTTCCATGATTTTACCTTTTTTTTAATTGCGTCAATACTCTATACAAGAAATGCGGCGTATCTGAATAAAAAAACACTCAACAGTTTACTTGATTTTATTAAGTTCTAAAGAGGTGTTGTTATAGTCAAGGGTTTATGATCTACCTATAGCAAAAAACATGATTTCTCTACAGTTAAGTTAATGAGTAACTTAATCAGTTTGCCTGGACAGAGACTGTTCACTTCAGAATTAACAACTAATAATGTTATATAACGCTATACTGTAGTGCTGTACTGTACTTGTACATCTCTTTTGGACAAGTAGACGTTTTTTCCCCCCTTGATGTGGGCGTGTCTATATGCGTCATTCAACAGAGCCAATCATTAGGATAGCTTGCTCCGTGTATAGATGGAGTATGTGGTAGACACAGAAACGACCATAAAGCAATGAAAATCTACAAGCCGCCAAAAACTCAAGAAACAGAAATGAAACCGCAAAACAGCATGGCTTACTCCAAAAAAAAGGGAAAGTAGACTATGAAAGAAGTAGTCTACAAGGCATAAGATACTCGACCTTAAAAACCTTTAAATTTTATTTCCTAAAATTAGAGTTCTGCCGTAAAGAAAGATAGACAGACAGACATGTACGTGGGCTTCAACCTGAAAAAATAATATTACTGATTACATTAAACATCCTCAGATTATTTTTAGCTTCAACCTTTTAACTATTTCTACAAACTCTTTAACGGTCATGATGGGTACGTACGCTAGTTAATTATATAATTATTAAACCTACAATGCTTTACTTGTAAAAAAATTGGGGATTGCCGTCAAGTAAATAAGTAAACCCGTGACTCCAGCGTGATCTGAATGCAGGGAACTGACCGCAAGTGAATCGCATGCTTGTGTGAATCGCGATTGTGATTTTCTTTTTTGATTCATCAGGCAGCTCTAAAATAAAAAAAAAATAAAAAAAAAATAAAAAAAAAATATATATATATATATATATATATATATATATATATATATATAATATATAAACAAACTAACCAGTTATCAGGAGTTGGGTTTAGTACGCTGTTATTTTCATGCCAAAAACTGATTTTATTTTTGTTCGCTTAAACACTCACTTACTCCATCAAACTCACACTTGCATAGGATGAGTTTCACACACACACACACACACACAATCGCATGTGACCGCACAAAGACACAGTCACAAATGCATGTGCGTGCACAAACACACACACAAATGTGCGTGCGTACACAAACACACAGACACACAAATGCACTAATGGAAACACTGCTCTGTCGGAAAACTTCTTTAACAAATGACTTTAATGACACATTTGCGCGCGCGCACACACACACACACACACAAATAGAATCACTGGCAGGGAGAGAATCTGGAAACTGGATCTTTAACAAGGAGCCTCTCTAATGACACTTGCTTTTGCTTTACACGGGCACACACTTGGTCACAATGTTATAGTAAACAGTACGTGTGCGCACGGATGTTGTGATCACGTGACGCTTGGCGCATGCGTACTATTCGTATATCAAAACCACGCTCTTTTATTAAGTTAAAATTTATTAAAAGAATTTTGCTCATCTTGCAAAACACTCACAGACCGAGTTACTTGAAATCCAAGATTCCACTGTATATAGGGGGCATGATGGTGTAGGGGTTAGCACTGTCGCCTTGCATCTCCAGGGTCAGGGTTTAATATATTCAAAAACATGCACATTAGGCTGACATGCATATTAGATATTCCTAAATTGCCTGTAGCGCGTGAGTGAGTGTGTGTATATGTGTGTGCTCTGCGGTAGATTGGCACTTCATCCAGGGTGAGTACTTTATAAATCCCAAAAGGAAACTGTATTATAGATAGTTACTCATTAATAAACCTACAGAAAGCTGTCCAATATGATGAACTAGACAATCTGGCAACCTAAAGCAGCCACAATCAATCAGCTGCCTATGTATCAATCTAAGTTATTTACAGAATTTATATTATTTGCACTGTTGTCATGTTGCCACATATAAACTTGCACATCAAGGCTGCACTGCAAATAACTTAATTTTACATGTTAGATAATTTTTTGTGGTATACATGCTTTATATGCTTCTTATATATATATAGTAGTTTTTTTATCTTAGCATTGCACTAGTAACTTCTGTTCAGAGCTCACATTACTGTGTGTATACTGACTGTATGTAAGATATAAAGTGTATAATCACATCTACACCCTGTCTGTGTGTTACTGTCTCTACTCTATCTATCTATCTATCTATCTATCTATCTATCTGTCTGTCTGTCTATATGAGTTAAAAATAAATTTTGGTAAAGAAATGCAGTGTAATATAATATAGCTGGAGACTCCCACTGGCAGATAAACATTTAAATAAATGAATAAATTAAATTAGGGTTAAGGTGACTCAACTTCTCAACTGTCTCTGGTCATGTTTCCATCATGAACACACACACACACACACACAGTACAGTGTATGTGAGAGAAGAGCTGATGTATAAATAGCGCGTGAGTGTGTGTGTGTGTTATCCCGCGCACTGATCCCGCTCGGCCAATCAGGTGAGGCGCGCGAGAGTGCCGGTTGGCGCCAGTTAATTTGAAAGCATTGCGCTCGTGCGGTTTAACGGTCACCGCGCTGAGGAGCCGCGCGCGAGCTGACCAATAAAAAGCCCAGCTGAGTAAACAGCGCGCGCCGCCGCCATGTTGCCGCGTGAGTCAGTGCGCCTGGTGTGGGGAGTGAAACCGGGCGCCGCCAGCTGACTCCCCGCACACACACACACACAGACACCGTCACACGCCGCCTCACATCGGCCTCTCTCTATCGCTCATCACTTTCTGCTCCATTCAGAGTGAAAACGCGGTGTAAACCCGCACTCTGTCTCATATTACACACACACACACACACAATATCCCTCTCACCCCAAACAGCTACTCACTTCATACCCCCCCGCCCCCCCCCCAATAAAGGTGTGAATAACCTTACCGGAGGGGAATAAAACACATCCAACACCTAACGGTTAAAGTGTTAATCAATTTCCTGAGGCAAAATAAGTGAATAAAAAGTGTTTTAGTGCAACGTTACCTCAGGGTTCGTGTTCCCATGGTGACGCCACGATCCTCGAGCCGTTCCTAACGCGAGCTAGCGGTTTTTATGCTAATACTTAAATTAGGCTGAACATTTTTAATTTAAATATATATATAGTAAGGATGGAGAGAATTAGTTAAGTTTTTACAGTGTAAGTTAATCCTGAGGCAGGAGGAGAACCAGTGTGCTGCTCATTTACGCTAATTTTCCTCCATATCAGCTGGAAATTAGCCGGCTAGCTTTGATAACTTATACACATACATTTTAAATTAAATAAATAATTAAACATCTTTCACCAAACCAACCCATGAGTTTATTTAAATGCAGTTTAGTATTTTCTGCAAATTGTTTTTATTTAAACTCTAAATTGTTGTTTTAAAACGAGTCCCGGCGAAATGTCTGCAACGTACATTTTTATATTTAATATACATCAAATAAATAAATAAATAAATAAATAAAATAAACAGAATTAAACTTGCTTTTACACACATTAGCATCTGTGAGTGAGTGTGTATGATAAGGAGATAGATTTTAATCTGTAGTTATTTATCCCCTGCTTTTTATTGGACGATCTCATTTCGGTTAAAGTAAAATATCTTGAAGATGAAGTCTATAATTCCGCGTTTTGTTTAAAATTAAGGAAAACGGACCACACCCTGGTTTTTTCCCCGCCATAACTTACCTCATCTTTTTCCATTTTCTCTCTTGTGATAGAAACAGATCTTGTCTGTAAGATTAATTTTTTTCTGCTCAATAATCTCATGTAGTGAGTTTCAGATTATTAATATTATTATACATTTCACCTCGACTCTCAGATGTGTTTCACTTTAAATTTTACACGCACAAAAATTCTCTCACTTCAACAATAAATATGTGAAGAATTACATTTTTAATTTACTCACACACACACACACACACACACACACACACCTTTAACCTCTAACTGTTCACAAACCAGTGGTTTATAAAACTTTAAATATATAATTTTAATATATTTATTAATATAATTATTATAAGGACAATATACATTATCCGTATAATAATTATATTAATAAATATATTTAAACAGCACTGTATAATACAACTAAGCCTCACACACCTCAACTTACTTTCAGACAGTTCCATATGAGTTTAGCATTTTAAACCTCAGATACTTCTTAAAAGCTGATTATTAAATTATATGAAGATCGGATTATGTTTCTTAGACCGAAAAACAATAAAGTGATTAATGAGGATTAGACATGCCTTCGTAATAAAGGATCTAATCCCAAAAATATGAAGCAGAAGTTGTGCTATATGTGGACATTTTCTTTACTTTTAAACCAGTTTTTAATAAAACGACTCATAAATCATAAAATCAAAAAAGAAAAAACACTATATCATATTCTAAACAGTAAACCGGAAACTTTTTGGAAGTTATAGAAAACTATAACACATTCAGTTTCTGAGGGAACTAAATGAGACTGTGTGTGTGTGTGCACGTGGCTGTGTGTAAGGATTTCTAAAATAAAGAGAATAAATTGTGATTAGATAAACAGCGAAGGATATAATCCATGAAAAAAAAATATATTGTCATTATTTATTGTTCTGTTGTGATATACTTTCGATTGTTACAGTTTACAATTTACTTTTCCAAACACACACTGCTGCTTTCCCTACACCCCCTCACACACACGCCTAAAATCATGGGGTTATTCAAAAAGGTACAAATTAAAAAAAAAGTATAAATGTAAATGAACAGTAACAACAATAACAATAATAATAATAACAATAACAAGCGCAAGACACTCTGAGCCACAGGTCAGTGCAATAAGATGAATTCACCCACCTGCTCTCAGCTTCATCATAAAACACATCAAAATCTCCGAAATACGAAGTCGATGGAATCGCCGTATCCATATTCTCCGAATCACGCACAAATTCGACGAGTTTTGGGGTTTTTAAGGGCACGATGGCGGCGCATGGGTATAAGGTCCAAAAATCATCAAATAAGGAGCGAAAACGTCATAAAACGGCGTCGAGGACGACCAATCGGACGCGCGGACGCAACCCGGGACACGCCATGTCCGTACGTGTATGTTAAAAAACATTTAAAATTTTTAAAACGAGCCCGGGATCGATTAGACATCCCGTATGATGAGGAACTGCTGTGTGAAAGCCTCGGCACACACACTCGAGCAGCCGACTCGGCCTCCGGCACACTCCTGCACTGTTCGTATACCACACGCCAGAATACATCGACTATATTAAATCGGAGACGAAAACAAGAAAGAAAACAAACCTTTATGACAAAAGGTGATTCCCCCCGATGCAACAGGTCACTCTGTTCATTCATTCTCACACACACAAACACACTGTAACAGCTTTCATTTTCACATATCTGTCATCTCATCTGCTCCAAATTAATCAAACACACTGAAATAAAGTCACCCCATTCCACATCGCTGTCAATTTCAATCCCCAATTTCTTTCATTTCAGGGACAGACATGTTCCCCTGATTCATCATCCGAGCGCTTCCTTCTCTCTCTCTCTCTCTCGCTCACTCTCTCGCTCTGCCTCCACGGCCAAAAAAAAAAACTGCTAAGTCAACTTCCGCCTGCAGCTTTCAAAATGGCAGATCTCTCTCTCTCTCTCTCTCTCCCTCTCACACACACACACACAGTATATTTATATATATATATGAATAAACAAAATGCAGAAGTAGATAAAGGCCATCCTGTCACCGTCTCTCTGATCTTTAGCTCTCACTCACCTCCTCAGCTACGGGGACATCAGTCCTGATCCTACTGCTCAGCTCATCTTTTTCATCATTATCTGTCCTCATTTGAGTAACTGATTCTCTCTCTCTTAGACACAAACACACACAGCAGGGATCTGACTAAACAGTTACCTCAGGATCAAATGTACTCTTCTATTTTGAATATTACACACAAGTCAGACAAACACAGATGGAGAGAGACAAAAACAAAGTCAAAGAGACAGACAGAGAGACAGACCGACCAATAAATATAGAGGGTATGTAGGCGGGCAGGAGGTGAATCAACAGTTAACTTTGTTCTCACATACTCTCACACACACCAAAAAATGTCACACGCACTACTTGGTCCGTTTGTGTAGGAGTCGGAGACAAAGAGCATTATGGGTAGGAAGGGTGTAAGTGGGCGGACCGGAGATGAATCAACGGTTAGGGTTGTGTTGTCCCTCACACACACACACACACACACACAAACACACACTTTCCTAATCTCCTTCCCCTTAAAACACAGTGTATACTGTGCAGCATTATCTTTAATCCAACAAACAAAGACATCCCATTGAGTGCGAGTGTGTGTGTGTGTGTGTGTGGGTTTCTCCAGTTCCACTTCTCTTTGGACGAGATGAAAAAAAAAAAAAGACCAATTTGGGAAAAGAATAAAGAGGAATCGTGTTTGGGGTGGGGCCAGTGTGTGGGGGACGTTGGGTGGGTCAGTGGGCGGAGCTACAGGTGTCGTTTGGATCCCAAGCACTGGGATTAATGAAGGCTAAATATAAACAAAGATGAAAGTGAAAGTGATTCTCAGGGAAGCCCCGACGGTGTCCTCTGATGGAGCGCTGAAGGTTTTCTAGGTGGTTTCAGCTGAAGGACCTGCAGAGTTCCTTCATGAGACGGGATGATCATCTCAAACAGCAGATCTGCAGACCAGAGTCAGGGACAGCAAGCATGGATCGTTCCACTGTGTGCCATTATCAGGGGGTAGAACTCCCCATTTGGACAAAACCTACCCCGTCCATGGGGCAGGTGAGACTGAGAGGAGAAACCAGGGGTTTCCAGGATCCCCAGCTTGAACAATCATGCACTTAGCGCCACCTGGTGTTCACAGTAAGATGGAATCCAGCTGGTCCTGCAGCCCTGTCAAGCCAGCAGATCACTTGGTAACACAGCACCCCCTGGTGTCCTGGAGAGGAACACCTGAAACTAGATCATTACCTGAGAACGCCACTAGGGGCACTAGTAGTTCATATAAAAGCGATAAGGACCATAATGTAAGTGAGATACGCAGGTGGGAGCAGTGAGAATGATTACATCACATCAAACAACATGGCTTCATAATAATTATTTATTTTCAGAGCGGTTTTAGTGCAATTTTGGTAAAACTATATACATCACATTCAAAATCAATGTTTTTTTTTCAATTATTAAAAATAACTCTTTCCCCGGATCAACACGACTGTTTGTGCCTGTGTGGGTGTCTGTGTGTGTGTGTGTGCACGTGTGAGTATTTACACAACAAGCCCTGAGAGCGAGTTTACTCATAGCAGTTTAAACTAAACAAAGTTAAGCGGTAAAGGTTTAAGAGGGCATTAGAGAAGCGTGGAGATTAAATGATGCGTTAATACGACTGTCTTACGGGACACCGAGTCAGACAGGAAGTGCTTAACATTCTGCAGGCTCCGACCACATCGCTCTGTGCTGTGCAACCTCCGTATGATGCCACAGTGTGATGTCATACAGCCGACGTTACGACGCTACTGTGTATAGATCACATGTAGTGTTTTTGAATGTTTTGGAAATGGTTTGGTCCACATTCACACGCAGAGGTACGAGCATGGACGATGTGGACTGAATGGCTGAATGAGAAGATCACCAGCGCAGGGGTGTGCCCTCCATCCCACAAGTAAGAATAAACCAATGATCTAACGTGTACACACACATCCTTCAGACCACACGCCAGATCAAAGCATTCCTGAAGCCTGAGTTGAGACTATGACACACTGCCTGGGTCTGTAACACTCTCGCACACTCATAAACTGAGAAACCTCACATGGACTCACAGACCAAACCATTCCTCAACATCCGCTCTCTGGAATAAACTCATTTTAACCAGAAGGGGAATCTGATCATCTGGCCCTCCTGAGAACAAACAGTTTCTGAACAGAGAGGGTGGAGTCGTAACTTCGTCCATCAGAGGGGACTGAACAGAGACAGCAGTGTCACTTTACCCCTTAAATATTCTTTAGACCATGGTCATGTGACCCTAATGATGACATCACAGGTGTAACATCACACAAAGTTGTTACTCAGACAAACAGGAAGTGAGTCTAAAGATCGCGCTGTGAGACAGGTCCTGCATTCTAATATATACGCTAACTATTTACACAAAGTGTCACTGTGCGACTGTCTCACCCCGACCCCCCACCCCCACCCCATCCTGAACCACCCCCCCCCCGCTCGCACCGTCTCACCCCTCATCCATCTGAGTCAGTCACTAAGCCGATGATAAAATTAAATTTATGGTATTAAAAACATTACTGTGTGTGTGTGTGTGTGTGTGGTGGGATTGCCCGCTGGACTGGCTGATTATTTGCCGTGGTGATAGAACCTCTGTGCTGATTGGCTGTGAGAGAGGTAGGCGTGGCGTGGCGGCGGCTGAGACGAGCTCTGAAACGAAGCCTGGAGAGACAGAGACAGAGAGAGACAGAGAGGGACAGAGAGGGACAGAGACAGAGAGAGACAGAGATGTTAATGGTAACTGTCAGTGCTTTACAAATTAATCTGATCAGAATTTTATATATCTGTGTTAAATATATATTTAATTAAACACACAAGGAACAACTACCCTCCCGTCACATCAACGCGATAATCATAACAATAATAATAGTGTGTGTGTGTGTGTGTGTGTGTGTGTGTGCTAACCGCATGCTGTGTAAAGGATCCGGGTGATGCTGGTCTGGGCGGGGGGGCGTAGGGCAACCCAGCCTGCTTAAAAAAAAACACACACAGGGGCACAGGGTGAAGCATGACATCACCGGTCACATACACTCACATTTGTGTGTGTGTGTGTGTGTGTGTGTGTGTGTGTGTGTGGCTTACCTTGGTGTGAGGGATCTGCACAGCAATGGAGGGAGTGGGCAGCAAACCTGCAGCACTGGGGTGGAGAGCCTGAGGGTGCATGGGCCTCAACGCACTCTACACACACACACACACACACACACACACAATGAGTTTCTTTAATAATTACCGAGCTGCAGTGGAGCAGTGTATACACTCACAGAGTCAGTGAAGCCCGACTGCTGGTTGGCGTGTTCTAACTGCTTCTGTAGAGGGATCCCTGCACTGGGGAGAAAACCTACACACACACACACACACGGTTAGAGAATGACAGCACATCAACACATTCTACTTATGTCTTCTTCATTGTCCTCTCTCACACACACCTGGCTGGGAGGTGAAGTGTGTGTGCACGGTGTAGCCCGGTTGCTGATGAGGCAAAAACTGCATGGCCTGGAATGCTGATGCACCTACACACACACACACACACACACACACACACACACACACAGTTATGACACACACCGACACTGTGTGTATTTCTCAGTAGACGTCAGAGGATCAGCTCTAACCCTAACACACTGATGTTACTATGGTAACCGCACCTCTGATGTGGGCGGGGCTGCTGTACGTGGCAGGTGCTGATTGGCCGGGGTTAAAGGCGGTGGCATGTTGGGGCTGAGTGACCCCGAACGACCCGTGACCTGCCTGAACTCCGAACTGAGCATGCTCAGAAACAACCGCACCGAATCCGGCCTGAGACGGGAACGGACGAGCCTGCAGGGGAGGGGTGGAGGGGGGTGTTAAACATTATGACTGTATGAGAAGAAAAGAAAAGAGAGTGTGTGTGTGTGAGTGTGTGTGTGTGTGTGTGTGTGTGTGTGTGAGTGTGTGTGTTACTTACAGAAATAACAGGAGGCTGGAAAAGCTGCTTGCTGCGCTCTCCTAACAAAACTGCAGAGCGGGCATGAGAGACTGACCCTGCTACAGAGAGAGAGAGAGAGAGAGAGAGAGAGAGAGAGAGAGAGAGAGAGAGAGGGAGAGAGGGAGAGAGAGAGAGGGAGAGAGAGAGAGAGAGAGGGAGGGAGAGCGAGAGGGAGAGAGAGAGAGGGAGAGAGAGGGAGAGAGAGCGAGCGAGAGGGAGGGAGAGAGAGAGGGAGAGCAAGAGAGAGAGAGGGAGAGAGGGAGAGAGAGAGGGAGAGAGAGAGAGAGAGGGAGGGAGAGAGAGAGGGAGAGAGAGCGAGAGAGAGAGAGGGAGAGCGAGAGGGAGGGAGAGAGAGAGGGAGAGCGAGAGAGGGAGAGAGAGAGGGAGAGAGAGAGAGAGGGAGAGCGAGAGGGAGGAAGAGAGAGAGGGAGAGAGGGAGAGAGGGAGAGAGGGAGAGCGAGAGAGAGAATACCAAGAGAAAAGTTAATAATTTAGAGTAAAAAAAAGTGCACGAATGTGTATGTATATTGTATTTACACTAAAACGTTGTATTTATTACTATAATGTTGTGACCACCTGTGTGTGTGTGTGCTGCGCACGAGGCCTTTTTTTATTTTGTGTAGTGTATGTATGTAGGTGTAGTGACAGTTCTTTAGTATCAGCCGTCATGAAGGAAAAAAAAAGTTTCATTTCCACGAACTCTTTAAAAGAAGGCAAAAGCAAATGACATTAGAGAGGGTCCTTGTTTACGGAGCCCACCAGAGGCAAAAATAATAATAACGTGCGCACTGAATACTAAATCGAGCGTGCGGACTCCTAAATCGAGCGCATTGATTGACAAGTCAGATTAATAATCGTTTACATCACTGCATTTGGCAGACGCCCTTATCCAGAATTATACATCAGAGCAGTTGAGAGTTAGGGGCCTCACTCAAGGGCCCAACAGGGACAACACCTGGTGATTGTGGGATTTGAAACTGGGACCTACTGAACTGTAGTCCAATGCCTTAACCACTGAGCGACCCCTGACCCTCTAAACCGTGAGCGCAGCCACATAAAAAGAAAAAGAAGCTGCCGCCCGCCCCTTGTGTGTGTGTGTGTGTGTGTGTGTGCGTGTGTGTGAGACTCACGCTGCATGCTGAGCAAGTGTTGCCCCGAGTGGACGGCCATGTTGGGCTGATATGTAGGTGGAGCCAATGTTGTCATGTCACTACAAAAAAACACACACACACACACACACACACACATACATACACAAATATTATTAACCATAATGATTAATTGAACCGCTCAGCCTGTGGAGAGTGTGTAAGTGATGTAATCAGTGATGTCAGGTCACCCAGCCAGCTCAAGTGAACAATTGTCATCACATAAAACCTCATTAGTTCTCGGCCCACACAGGGACAGTCGGTGTTTGTGATAAAGAGTCTAGTCGAATAGACAGCCGTCTGAACTAATGTGTCAAACATTTCAATTCTCTAGAATATAATAAAACATCCGACAAATCACACACAGGCATTTCATTAACACTGAAATGTTTGATACATTAGTTCAGACGGCTGTCTAGACAACAATGTTGGGGGACGTTACTTTTTAAAAGTAACTAATTACATTACAAAATTACTGTCATTAAAAAGTAATCAGTTACATTACAGTGTTACTTTCTGATAAAAGTAACTAGTTTGAGTACTTTCCTATTACAGAAAATGAAAACTCCTTTGTGATTCCTCATGCATGTTGTTTTAGTCGAGACCTTAATAATTATTCCACCATCATCACTCAGCCGAGTTTGGCCCATAATCTGTTAACTATTAATACCCCCATCTCACCTACGCGGTTTCGCACAGTGGCAGTAAGTACGGTTCATCATGAAAAAATTTAACTTTTTACTTTATTTCTGGTCAAAAGAACGAAATGACTCAAAAAATGTCGCTAGACTGTAGGGGTGCGAGTGTAAGAGTGTGAGGCAGCTGTACACACTGTACCTGTATAACACACTTATAACACATTACTGTGTGTCTCTAGACTGGAACAGTCCAGCAATAATCTGTACTTATGTACAAGTGTGTCTGTGTGTGTGTGTGTGTGTGTGTGTCTCTCTATACCTCTGCTCCTTCCTCCGGCGCTTCTCCTCCTCATGCAAAACTTTTTTTAATTGCAAAAACAGCTGGTGTTTCTCCTCCTGCAGACCCTGGAGCTTCTCCCCCATCTTCATAATCTAGCAGAGAGACAGGAAAAGAGAAAGAGAGAGAGAGACAGTAATGAATGTGTTTGTGGAGGAGGAGGAGCAATGGGTGTGGATAAGGGTGGGGTGGGCGTGGTTGGTGTCACTCACCTGCTCTTTGGTTTCCTCTAGGGACATCCTCTCTTCCATCTCCTTCTTCCTCTTCCTCTCCTCCTCCTCCTTCATCTTCTGCTCCATCATTTTATCCACCTCCTCCTCCTCTATACACACACAGACACACACACACTGTCAGGACTGTCATCCTTACACACTGCTAGTTTTACTCACCACGGTCACTGAGAGCCCTGACTTGTTGGGGGGGAGGGGGTTGGTTTAGGGGTTGTGCTCACCCTGTCTTTTCCTCTCTCGCTCCCTCATGATGTGTTTGTGTAGAGCGCGTGCCATGGCATTTGAAAGCTTGGGCCTCTCCAGCAGGGCGGGCATGATGGGGGGAATCGGCCGGGCCAGCTGAAGGAGACAGAGACAGAGAGACAGAGACACAATGAGAGACAGGACAGGAGAGAGGGTGTCACCATACAGAACATATGCTGCCGTATACATCACATTCAGCAGGGCAGTGTGTCGCTTTTTGATGACGTCACGAAAGATGATAATTATACAATGGCTGCACTTTTAGCCGCCTTCATTAGCACATTAACCCTGTACAGTGTTAGTTCAGTACTCAGAGTGATAACCGCGCCACTTTACTCATGTTTTACATCCAGAACATCACTAACTTTACACCACAGTAAGACTTTCTCTCTCCTAACACACTGCTAACTGTCTCTAAGTCAACTTCGGGTGTTTAGCTTAGCATAGCTCAGTGATGTAATCTCCACAGGCGACACTTCTCCTCACTCCGGACTGTAAGAGCGAAATAAACAGGATTACAGTAGAAAATGTGAGAAAGGTTTTAAACATGAGGGTAATTAAGTGAAGCGGCGCCGACTGCAGGTCAGTGTTCCGTTAGTGTTCCGGTAATGTTCCGTTAGTGTCCCCCCCTCACACGGCCCTCTAACCCGAGACCTCCGTGTGAGCCGCACCTTCTCTCCGGGGAAGCCTGTGTCTGAGCTGAAGCGGACTGGCGCTGGATGATCCGAGCCTTCACCCCGCACACATGCACAGAGCTCCCCTCAGGATCTGTCACACTCGCCGCAAGACGGACGGCAAAGAATTCGAGTGACGCACTTCCGGGAAGGACACGCCCACACGGTGTCACAGGCACGCGTGTCACACCCGAGCGCAGTCAAAGCACTGACATTTTTTTTTTAATTAAACATTAAAATAATCTGAGTTAAAAAAAATTCTTAATGTTTAGAAGCACAAAAAAATTATCTACATCTTCACGATTACGCTTATTGTGCCACGCCCCCGTGTAGTTATGCCACGCCCCCGCCGCTACTGTTTAGCTAACTGCTAGTACACGAGCGCGCATTAGTCACACAGATCACGTCTTACAGACATAGGTTTTCTCAATTAATATTTGTTTTTATTTAATGACTCACAAAAAAAACTGTCATGATAGACTTTAATTGCACTGTCATCGCTAGCTTGACTAAACGCTTCCGGGTCCCACGTCATCACGCTAACTCGGGCTGTGATTGGTCCAAATCTGTGTGGTGCCGTTACTCAGACGTGGCTCCGCCCCCAAAAAAAACATGTGCGTTAAAGAAGCGTTGAGGAAAGCCTGTAGTGATAAATTTATCCAAAAAACTAAATCTTAAGAATCAGAATGAAAGCACAAAGAATACATTAAACATCTCTAAGTGTGCTGATGATAAATCTATCCGCGTTTTACTACACACCCCAAACTAATGCATTAATCGTTCATTCCTGCATTCACACACTCTTATACACTCACACAGACTGGAAAGAGAACATCCTTGTGAGAGGTTGTGAGGTTAAATAAGAAGAGCGACACATCAGCATTATTGAGTTCAATTTGAATTAAGACTGTCCACTTATTCCATCAGATCGTAGAGACAAAAGAATGATCAGAGCCAGGCGCTTTCCCAATGCGTTTATACCAACAGCATTCAGAAACAGAGATACCAAAACATGAAAAGAAATAAATCTCTTTTTTTTTTTTTTACAAGATCAAAAGCAAATCTAATGACCAGATCTACATCACATTATATTAGCCACAATTACACGGCTATAAAAATATTAAAACGCAAAAAAAAGCACCAAAAAAAAAGGTTCTTGCAGAAAACATTCAAGGCTTTAAATAAAAATAATTAAATGAGTTTTAGCCATGATACATGCACAAACACAATCATAAAAACAAACAAAAGAAAGTGACAGAGTGGGAGTGTGTGTGTGTGTGAGTGTGTGTGTTCCATATAAACAGAAGCGAGAGTTTTTAGTCAGGCCAGAATAATGAATAATGTATACACACACTGCAAAAGTGAGAACAGGAAGTGAAAGTGCATGTGACACACACTCTGGACTAGGGTATATTTATTATTGAGGTGAACACTGATGATTGAGATGCGACCAGGCATTACACGCCCTCTCCGTACACACTTTCGTCACTGTAGGCAATATACAGGAAGAAATCTTCCTCGTGATGCTCCTGGAAAACACACACAAACATGTTGGTTTATATTCTAGATTAATGAAATTAAGCTTATATGTATACATCTACATTCAGGTTCATAAGTATTTGGGCAGTGCTGCTGGTTTCATCTTGTTGCCTCTGTATACTGACACAATGGATTTAAAATGAAACGACAACGGTGTGACTGAGTTGTAACAAAAATGATCTTTAACTGAAGATAAACTACAGACATCTTTTAAACACAATTTTTCAGACAAGTCTCTCTATTTTCACAGGCTCAAAACATTCATTGTGGTTCTGCACAGGAGCAAAGATGTGCAAAATTGTGGCCATGTCCAAATATCTTATCAAGGCCACGTCAGAAAATCTTATTTTCTAACGTATTTCTCTTATTACAGTATATTTTACTTTGTACAGCATATTTTACTAGTTAATTTTATTTTTAAAGTATTTCTTTTCTTTCTTATTTTACTTTGTACAGCATATTTTACTAGTTAGTTTTATTTTTTAAAGTATTTCTTTCATTCCTATTATTTCTTATGTATAAGCTTTTTCATTTTCTTTTAAGGTCACTGGCAGTCGTATAAGCATTTCACTGCATATCGTACTGTGTATGACTGTGTATGTGACAAATAAAATTTGAAATACTTATGAAGCTAAATGAACACATTATATATATATATATATATATATATATATATATATATATATATATATAATACTGCATGTACACTAATGTGCTATTATTTAATATTTTAGGGGTATTTCTAACCATAACTTATGTGTGTGTGTGTGTATACTGTACTTGATAGAGCAGGCCCATGGTGGCTGATGTAGGAGGAATGACATTGTTGACGAAGAAGAAAAGCGCATCCTCCGCTCTCAGTTGAATCCTTTTCCGGATCAGGAAGTAAAACTGACCCACTGGAGCAAAAAACACACACACACACACACACGATTAAACACGCTCATTAATTATTCAACAGTTTAAAAACCTCAGGGCTCGCTTTATGTGGGGGGCGTGTCCTGTTACTATGGTAACAGTAACGCCAGATGGCGCTTCGCGCATGCGCACAAGCTCGACCAGAATGTGATGATGATGATCATGTATATAAATACACAGCTGGCTGAACGGAGGGTTGTGTTTTTTTGCGGCTGCTCACCTGTCAGGTCGGAGGGGACCAGGTACTTCTTCTTGTCCAGGTCTCCTATCCGGGCTTTGGGCGCTTTCTCAACAATCACCTGAGAGAAGAGAAAAAAAAAAAGAAAACAGGAAATACACAAGAGTCCACGCGTCACACGTTTCTCTAATAAAACCCCCAACACAAAGAGGAACAAAGCCGGGTTTTCCGCATCTGAACAGCAGCATTTACTTTACTAAATAATAACAGCTGATATATTTATTATTAATATAACACATCTCCGTGTTAAAGTGTGTGTTCCGTTTGTATTTACACGTCATATGAGATTAAAGAGGCAGTAAGTGAGAACACAATGCTAATCAGCTAGCTAGCTAGAGAAATCCGATCTCAGTCCCAGTGACAGGCCGCGGATCAGACGCGTTCAGATCGGACATGTTCGTGTTTATGGTTATAATCAGGTTTTTTTTGTGCTGATTTCGCTTTGTCACGATCTGCTCGCTTTGGCTAGGCTAGGCTAAGCTAGGCTAACCTGAGGCAGTGTTGGTGTAACGTCACGCACTCACAGGCACTCTGTCCGGGTACTTCTTCCTGATCTTCTCTCCCTCAGACCGCCTCTTCTCAAACGGGTGTTCCTCTTTATATACGAACTTCATGTCGGAACGCTTCCTGAGGAGAGGAGAGTGTGTGTGTGTGTGTTCTAGCGTAGGTTCCTGCTAGAGCGCGAGCTGTTTACAAACTAACTGCAGCTAACGCGGAAGGATATCGAATAACACGGGATCCGGGGGCGGGGCTTCCTGTGAGCGTGCGTGCGTGCGTCAGAGCGTAGGGCTAACGCGATGACGTAAGAGCTTCGCTCGCTCTTGGGGAGGGGTCGCGCGCACGGACGCCAGTGATGAGAAGTTTCGATCGTTTTAATGATTCGGTTCCGGTTCTTTGAATCTCGTCCATCAAAATGAACGAATGAGACCCAGGTCTTTCTTTTTTTTTTCAGTGGCAGTGTGAATAAACCACAAGGAATCTCATCCCTTAAATTCTGATTCAAGCCCCTTCCATAAGCACTCCTAAATCACATCCAGAACTAAATCTGATCCCCGTAACAGTGTGAACAGAATAAATCACATGGAATCAAATCTTTTTCAGTTCTGTCCAAACACACTCCTAAATCAGGTCCAGGTCTGATCACAGTATTGTGCAAAATAGATGTTACCTTATAAACACAGTATGAACAACTTAAAAAAAAAGAATTCTGTTGGTGGTGCTGATGCAATAACCTACAGAACTCCAGCTGCGAGGGGTGGTCATAAAATTAATATTACTAAGAAAAAATGATGTAATGAAAGTAGGCGTTGGTTGTAAGCTAAGTCCATCTTACACACTTCTCGGCGACACACTTCTCCAAACGATGGATTATCGGTGGAGACCGTCTTTGAATTAATCTACTTTAGGACTCTTGAGCAAAAGTTTAACCTCGGTAATCACCTCACCTCACCAAACACCAAGTGACGGAAGAGGAAGAAGTCACTGGGTGTGTGTTCTTTTCAATAGGGAGGATGGGAGAAAAGTTTGTACACCATGTCACCCATGAGTTTCACCAAGTCGTGAGCTGAATGGGCTGATGCAATGTCATGAAGGCACGCTTCTATTCGTTTTTTTTTTTTTTTTTTAACTGGGTGCAGCGTTCTGGTTTTGAACTGCTAGAGGCACCGCACAGAATTATACCGCAGGTCTATTTATTTATTTTTTTTAACAATAAGAAATGTCCATGAACGTACTCACTTCCGGAGATAATCTGGACAAATATTTTTTTTTTAACTAATGGGATAAAACAAATTTTATGACGTAGATGCGGAGTGGTACTGATAGGGAAACATGTCGAGGAGAGGGTGTGTAAAAGCGGCAGGTAAAGCAGATGAAGAGTTTAAAGCAGGGGAGGATGCATTAGACGTTTTAAGTAGGGCTGGTCTGACTTTAAGAGACCGAAACAAGTCGTCCTCAGGTGTAGGGGTGTGTGTGTGTGTGTGTTTGTGTGTGTGTATACAGGTAAAAAAAAAAAAAAAAAAAAACGTATAGGAAAAAAAAAAAAAAAAGCTGACAATAGTGGATTAAAGCGAAAACGTTTAAAAGAAATATGAATCACGTCACTGTTCAGTTCATCACTTTTCTCTCATCATGACACCATCACAATAAGTCACGCTGACAAGAGTTTTATTGGAAATAACACACAGACCTGAGGACGTGTGCACTCACTTACTCATTCACACCTGCATGTGTATATACACACTCACTCTCTCTCACACATACACACGCGCGCACACACACACCTTATGCTTTTCTATTGTTCAAATAGGCAAAGGGCAGGTCAAGTATGGTATACATGAGAGAGAGAGAGAGAGAGAGAGAGAGAGAGAGATGAGGAAAGAAAACAATAAGCATGAGAGGGTCAATCAAATCTATCCCTGGTACAAAAAGAAAATTAAGCAGACGATAAGTGCGCATCGTGTGTTTTAGACTCCACACGTAATCCAAATACTTTCAGTTGTGGGCATGTCCCGATGCTGTATTGCTCCGCCTCCATCATCTGCATCCAGGATTTAAACATTAAATAAGAAGAAATAATGATGAAGTTGAGTGTAATGTCTTGGAATGAGGTCTGTTTTCTCACACACTGCTGCTGTGCAGGTATGTGTTTCTCAGAGTCTCGTCGCAGCTCAACCCCAAATCCCCCACCAACACACACACTGACATACAGGAGAGGAAACTAACGAGAGGGAGAAAGGAGGGAGAGAGACAGAGTGCTGTAAGGTTGGTATTAACGTCACGTCCTGCTTCCAGAATACTGAACACCGAGTCGCTGGACTTCCTGCTGCACTCCTAACCCTGCTCACTACACACCGCCTGCCGAGAACACCAGGGGGCGTCGCTGCTCCATAGCACACTGGGATAGCCCACAATGCACCACTGTAGCGTCCCAACATCAGCTTGTAGAGAATACCCATAATGCAGTGCTGCATGTGTAGTAAACAGAAAGTAGCGCAACACTTCAGACAGGAAATGTCATTTTATATAACTAAAGAAACAGAGAGAGAGAGAGAGAGAGAGAGAGAAAGAGAAAATGAACAAGAAAGAATGAAGAAAGAAAGGGATAAGTGATACAATTCAGAAAAAAGAGGAAGAGAAGAAATATCTGTCCGGTCCAAATTATCCAATCATTTACTCTTTAGAAAGGAGAACAAGATTGATAAACTAAAGGAGAAGTGTAAAAATCCCTCCATCCGTCACAGACACACTCAGCTGTAGGGCAGGATCCACACGGGACAAAGACAACCAGGGTAGAGTGCAACACCTGTCTCTCTGCTCCAGTCCAATGTGTGTGTATGTATGCGTGTCTCCTCTCTTTCTCTTTCTCTCTCTCCAGTCTGATTGTTGGAGGTTGATGACTCACAGGTCACCTGACAGAGACGAACAGTTCCAGCAGTGGAGAGTTTAACAGGATTTTAAAACATCACCAGAGACGATGCTGATGAAGATTACGGCTGAGAACCGAGCGAACATCGGAGGTAAACCTAGAGAGAGAGAGAGAGAGAGAGAGAGAGAGAGGTAGGTGATGGCTCAGCCAGCCAATCAGAAATCTTATACAGTGGAACATCGGATTACGAGCATAATTTCGTTCCAGAAGCGGGCTCGTACCCCAAAACACTCGTAAACCAAATATAAATTACCCATAAGAAATAATGGAAACACAAATAATTCGTTCTACAGCCCAAAAAATAAATACATAAAAATAACTAATATAAAATATAAAGTAAAAATAAAACAAATTAACCTGCACTTTACCTTTTAAAAAAAAGTTTTAAAAAATCCCAACAGATAAGGTTTTCCGTTTGTGCACGCAGGCGCTGTGTGTGCAGAGGGTGTTCGTCTGTATCTGTGTGTGAAGCCGAGAGGAGGAGGGAGTGGAAGGGGGGCTGTAAAGGCGAATGTGCGTGTGTTGTGCGTGCACACAACACACATTAACGGAGAGATTGTTTTATCAGAAAAATTAGCAAGGAACATCGCTAGTCACACTCGCAGAATCACGAGCTTTTATTTGAAGCTTATGTAGATAATATTACCAGGATAGCATTTTTCACCTCAGAAATATTGCCAAGATAAGAAATATACTGTCACTAAATGATGCAGAAAAACTAGTTCATGCTTTTATCACCTCTAAGTTGGACTATTGTAACGCTTTACTGTCTGGTTGTTCAACTAGGTGCATAAACAAGCTTCAGTTAGTCCAGAATGTCCTATCTTATCCACACTTCATTGGCTCCCTGTGAAATTTCACATCCATTTTAAAACACTACTCTTGACATATAAAGCATTAAATGCTCTCGCGCCGCAGTATCTGAGTGACCTGCTAGGGTCAGGGTCACTTATTGGTGTGTGAGCTGTGGGGCTCTCCGAAATTGTTCTGATCCGCAAGGTATAGGCAAGTACACAAATGGAAGCACTTGTTCTGTCAGATGTGGTACTGGAGTCTCCTGAGAGAATGTGTGTCCAAGTAGTGATGCATGATGGGATACGGTACCTCAGTGCATCCAGCATGGGCAGCAGGTTCAGGAGCGCCGTGTCACTCGGGTCACTAAACCACGACTTTATAGGTATTGCATTATCTGTGCAGAGAAAACACACTCAGTTAAACACACACACAAAGAAACAGAAAGGACATGCTGTGTGTGTGTGTGTGGGTGTGTGTACCTGGATGACTGCGATATGCTCCAGGTGAGTTATCCAGGATGACTATACTTGATAGGTCGCTGTGAACTACTGACAAATCCTTGATATAACTGCCCAAATCCAGCGTACAGTGCTGTGGAAGCGCATACACACACACACATTTACATATACTCAACAATAGGGCTAAAACGATTCCTCGAGTAATTTGATTACAAAAAATGAGCGAGGAAAAATCTTCTGCCTCAAAGCTTCTTTTAATTAATTTTAAAAGCTACCCCTTTAAGTAAAATTAAAACTGCTTGGGAGAAAGATTTACATCTCTCACTGTCAGGTGACACTTGGAATTCAATTCTTAAACTTGTCAACTCAACCACCTTATGTGCCGCCACTCTTTATTACAGTTTAAAGTTGTACACAGGGCTCATTTCTCCAAACTTAAACTTTCCCGTTTTTACCCAGACATTGATCCCTTGTTGTGAGAAATGTAAAAGTGGAGTGGCGTCTCTTATTCATATGTACTGGACATGCCCGAATTTGGAAAAATTCTGGAGGGATGTTTTTGTCGTATATATTGAAATGCAACCTTGAACCAGACCCTCTGATCGCTCTTTTTGGTATCACTGGAGAAGAAAGCAAGCGTCTAACTCCAGCTAAACAGCGTTTGTTATCTTTTGCGACACTCCTGGCCAGGCGTTCTCTTTTATTCAAATGGAAGGATGCCACGTCACCCACTCACGCCCAGTGGCTCAGAGATATTATGTCTTCTCTGTCCCTGGAGAAGATCCACTACTCAATCCGTTATTCAGACTTAAAATTCCAACAGGTGTGGGGGCCCGAGTTCGCTTTTTTCATATACATTTATAGTTTGATTCCCTTTTTATTTAATCGTTTGTTTGTTTGTTTTCTTTTTTCTTTTTGTTGTTGTTGTATGCAAAACTAAAAAACTTCCAGCTCCAGGTTCTTTTTTCTTTTTTGTTACGCCTGGCGTCTAGCCTTTCCTTATACTTGTAATGCTGGCTTGGAGCTAGGGAGGGGTGGGGTGGGTGCTATAGGGATTTATAAGGAGGATTTAAAATTCCGTATTGAAACATTGTCTACCCTGTAATATCCCTGTTTTAAAATCAATAAAAATATTGTTGAAAGGAATCAATTTTAAAAGCTTGTGTTATGCTTTTGCGCAATTATGCCCCCTGCCACCAAATAGTAAAAAAGCATTTTTATAAATAGATTAGCCTTAGGTAAAGGAGCAGATCTGGGGGACTCATGGACGTAGAGTATTATGGTGAACTGGTATGTTTAGATGCTGTCTTCCTCACTCTCATTGATCACTCAGGTTTGTTGACAGTGAAGTGATTGGTTGCTTTACACCCCAGTTCCCCCTCATGTCTGTGTTTCCTTCTGGTTCTCCCCTTTAGTTATGATGTTATAGTATGTCTGAGTCCCTGCTTGCACTGCACTAAATATACATTCACCTTATACACTTACCTAAAGGATTATTAGAAACACCACACTAATACGGTGTTTGATCTACTTTCACCTTCAGAACTGCCTTAATTCTACGTGGCATTGATTCAACAAGGTGCTAAAAGCATTATTTAGAAATGTTGGCCCATATTGATAGGATAGCATCTTGCAGTTGATGGAGATTTGTGGGATGCACATCCAGGGCACGAAGCTCTCGTTCCACCACATCCCAAAGATGCTCTATTGGGTTTAGATCTGGTGACTGTGGGGGCCATTTTAGTACATTGAACTCATTGTCATGTTTAAGAAACCAATTTGAAATGATTCGAGCTTTGTGACATGGTGCATTATCCTGCTGGAAGTAGCCATCAGAGGATGGGTACATGGTGGTCATAAAGGGATGGACATGGTCAGAAACAATGCTCAGGTAGCCCGTGGTATTTAAACGATGCCCAATTGGCACTAAGGGGCCTAAAGTGTGCCAAGAAAACATCCCCCACCACACCATTACACCACCACCACCAGCCTGCACAGTGGTAACAAGGCATGATGGATCCATGTTCTCATTCTGTTTAACCCAAATTCTGACTCCACCATTGGAATGTCTCAACAGAAATCAAGACTCATCAGACCAGGCAACATTTTTCCAGTCTTCAACTGTCCAATTTTGGTGAGCTCGTGCAAATTGTAGCCTCTTTTTCCTATTTGTAGTGGAGATGAGTGGTACCCGGTGGGGTCTTCTGCTGTTGTAGCCCATCCGCCTCAAGGTTGTGCGTGTTGTGGCTTCACAAATGCTTTGCTGCATACCTCGGTTGTAACGAGTGGTTATTTCAGTCAAAGTTGCTCTTCTATCAGCTTGAATCAGTCGGCCCATTCTCCTCTGACCTCTAGCATCAATCCCCGATTAAAACCCGATCCCCGGGTGATGCTGTTACCTCTCACAGCCAGAGATCTAGAGAGAGCTAATTGGCCGAGCTCTCTCAGAGGGGAGGGATGAGAGGTACTTTGTGCTCCCACATTAATTACGGCTCTACAGCCAATCAGGGGCGTCTTTTTTTCCCATTCTGACATTCAGTTTGGAGTTCAGGAGATTGTCTTAACCAGGACCACACCCCTAAATTGTAGCAACTGCCATGTGACTGGTTGATTGGATAATTGCATTAATGAGAAATTGAACAGGTGTTCCTAATAATCCTTTAGGTGAGTGGACATTATGTCACTGTGACCATACCTAAACTTTATCTCTTGCCTTCTCACTCTCCCTCTCTCTGTAGACCTACACATGTCTCTCCTGAGCTGCCTGTGATCCAGACTGCCTCTGCCCTCTGGACCTTTCTGACTCGTGCTGGTTGAAGATCTCGTCACATAGATGCCCTGTGTGGTCTGTTTGGGATACGTGTGGTGACTGGGGAGGGTTCCACTTTACCATGAAGACGGTCCTGTCCTGCAGACAGCTGTTCTCTAAGGACTCTCAGTCACTCGATAGTTCAGGACTATAGTTTCCTAGAGTTTACCCGAGTCTCCAATAACGAACTGGACTCCATATGAACTTCTCCACATCTCCTGTTATACTGAACTTCCAGCCTCCTAACACACAGTATGAGTGCAGATCAATCCCTGCTATCTGTTATCACCCAGATGAGGATGGGTTCCCTGTTGAGTCTGGTTCCTCTTAAGGTTTCTTCCTATTACCATCTTAGGGAGTTTTTCCCCCTAAGCACCGTCACCCTCGGCTTGTTCATTAGGGACGATCTGATCATTATGATTCATAAATGTTCACACTGCCATAATTTTCTTTTGATTGTGTAAAGCTGCTTAGCAACAATTGTTAAGAGCTATACAAATAAAATGTAATTGAAATAAAATAATACTCTTTAACACATGCGTATTGACACACACTCGTTATTAAGAGCTCTCGTAAAGGTGTAACTCACTAGTTACCAATTACTCAGTTATAAGAACAGAAACAGCCCAGGTGTGTTAAGTGGTCAGCATTAGCACTGACTCAGAGTTAATGAGCCACTAACGAGGAACAGCCCTGTGGCACAGCTGGGGTCAGGACCGTGACAAGCTCCAAGTGTATATAAAATACAATGATGTATGAATGGTATATAACTGCACATGGGCAACAGGTGAAGCTCAGGTAATTAAGCCCCGCCCCTAGCAGTTCCCCTCCCCCGCTGAGTGGGTACCTGTCTGTAGTATCTGCGCTTTAGGATTCCTCTGTTATTGTCCAGTTTATCTGCTACAGCAGAGCCGTAAATCTCCATACTGGCTGTAAACACCACCAACTCGTACCACTGACTCACCTAAACACACACACACACACACACACACACACACAAAACTGAGAAATACAGTGTTACCGTCATCGCAACAGCTTCATAACTCCATACCATTACCTGTAATGAGCAGTGAGACGGGACACAATGAGACAGAGCAGAGAGACGAGACACAATGAAACGGGACACAGGGAGAGAGAGCAGAGAGCCGGGACACAGGGAGACAGAGCAGAGAGACGGGACACAGGGAGACAGAGCAGAGAGACGGGACACAGGGAGACAAGGGACACAGAGAGACGGGACACAGGGAGACAAGGGACACAGGGAGACAAAGGACACAGGGAGACAAAGGACACAGGGAGACAAAGGACACAGGGAGACAGAGCAGAGAGACGGGACACAGGGAGAAAGAGCAGAGAGACGGGACACAGGGAGAAAGAGCAGAGAGACGGGACACAGGGAGAAAGAGCAGAGAGACGGGACACAGGGAGAAAGAGCAGAGAGACGGGACACAGGGAGAAAGAGCAGAGAGACGGGACACAGGGAGAAAGAGCAGAGAGACGGGACACAGGGAGAAAGAGCAGAGAGACGGGACACAGGGAGAAAGAGCAGAGAGACAGGACACAGGGAGACAGAAGACACAGGGTGACAGAGGACAGAGACTGGACACAGGGTGACAGAGGACAGAGACTGGACACAGGGTGACAGAGGACAGAGACTGGACACAGGGTGACAGAGGACAGAGACTGGACACAGGGTGACAGAGGACAGAGACTGGACACAGGGTGACAGAGGACAGAGACTGGACACAGGGTGACAGAGCAAGGAGCCAGGAGACAGAGCAAGGAGCCGGGACACAGGGAGACAGAGCAGAGAGACGGGAAACAGAGCAAAGATACGGGATACAGGGAGCGAGGACAGAGCAGAGAGACAGGACACAGGGAGACGGGACAGAGCAAAGAAACGAGACACAGGGAGACAGAGTAGCATTAATTTTTCATACTTACCACTTCTAAGAAAAAGTCAACATGTGGTCTTTTATGCACAAAAAACCTCACTGGGTGTTTATCTATGACCACCTGCACACACACACAAAAAAAAAAAACATTTAAAAATCACATGAACAGTGTCCATCAGTGTGTATTTTCTATTTATGGTCCTGATCACACCTGTACAACTGAGACAGACGTGTGTGTGTGTGTGTGTGTGTGTGTGTGTGTGTGTGTGTACCTTGAGGATAAAGTCAGGTGGTGTTCCAGGTCGGACTGTAGGCCTCAGCACCCCGTCATGGTGAGAGTGAATCAGAGTCTCATCCAGATCCAGAACCAAGATCTTCCTCTTCACTGCATCTACACACACACACACACACACACACACACACACACACACAGTCAAATCAATTATCACTAGGCAGCAGACAAACAGAGTGAGAGACAGAAAATGAGAATCTCACAGCGCCCTCATGTGGATAGACAGGTACACTTACGGAGTCTGTTTCTGGATGCAGGAGAGAGGGGTAACGTGTCATAGCGCACTGTCTGGTACTGTATTATCTGCAGGCAGAGAGACAGACAGAGAGAGACAGATAGACAGAGAGACAGACACTTTAGTACACTGTTCCAGCGTAAACACTCATTTGACAGAACAATGATTATTCACTTTCTGTAGTACAGAATGTTCTGCGGTTTGACCGACATCACAGACGCACACAGACACCTCACAAAGGTGAGAGGTATAAGACTCTTGAAACAATTATCCCCCCTCACTCCAGTTGTCAGAGCATGTCAAGTGTCCTGGAAGAGACGCGTACTGCTGCTTTAAACCACACACTATACAAGTTTAAACACTGCTGCTTTAAACCACACAGGAAGCAGGAAGTGTCATGGTAATGGGACTGCTGCTCACGGCTCGGGCAGAAGTAGGGTGACATCCACAGAGCGATGTGTGTGTGTCTGCTTACGTACTTAATAACATGAACTCAAGGCCAGAAGTGAACACTCCGCTGAGTACATAGCTGTAATAGGAGCTTACCCTGACACACTTAGAGTACTCTACCTAGTACACACACACAGTGAGTGCACTGCGCAGGGTGAGCTGGGGAAACAACCAGGGTAACCTATAGCAGCAAATCACTTTAGGTCACTGATCATCAGTGTGTGTGTGTGTGTGTGCATGCAAAATATGATAAATAAAAGCCCAGTTTGTGTGAAGAAATCTTATATCTCCCTCACACACACAAAAGATCATCTCCTGAACGCAGACAACGAGACACTCGTACACACACAGCCTGTCTCAGCATGTACAGACCACAACAACTTATACTCAGTGAACAACGCTCTGTGTGTGTTTGAGTCTAGAGGTTAGACATGTGAGATTCATAAACACATACACGTGTATACACCCACTCACACACACACACACACACACACACACACACACACACACACACGAGTATATTATTGTAGGGATGCACTGGTTGTTAAATTCTGAAACCTATAATGATAACTCACCTTATATTTTATGTTGTTTGTGTTGGTGTTGTTCTTGGTGTATAGTCAACACAAACAACAACTTATCTATTTTAGTCTTTAGTCTCGGAGATGGTGAGATTATGTCATTAATTTCACCATCTCAGAGAGCACACAGATTCAGTCGTAGTGGGCAGCAGTAGTGAGTACTTACAGCAAGTATAGTGAGCAGTAGTAATGAGTATAGTAGGTACCAATAGCACGCATATGAGCAGTATTGGTGAGTATAGTGAGTATGATGAGCAGCAGTGGTGAGTACTAATAGTGAGTATTTTTAGTACGTATAGTGGGCAGTAGTAGTAGCTGTGAGTATAGTAAGTCCTAAAAGTGAGTATTTATAGGAAGTATAGTGAGCAGTAGTAATAAGTATTGTAAGTATTAATAGTGAATATGGTGAGCAGTAACAGTGAGTATAGTGAGTACTAATAGTGAGTATGATGAGCATCAGTAGTAAATATATTGGTGAGTATGGTGGACAGTAGTAGTGAGCAGCAGTAGTGAGTATAATGAGAACGAATACCTATTATGGTGGGCAGTAGTAGTGAGTATACTGGGCAGTAGTAGTGAGTGTAGTGAGTACTAATACTGAGTATGGTAAGCATTAATAGTGAGAAGCAGCAGTGAGTATAATAAGTACGAATGATGAGTATGGTGGGCAGCAGTAGTGAGTACTAATAGTAAGTATGGTGGATAGCAGTAGTGAGTACTAACAGTGAGTATGGTGGACAGTAGTAGAGTGTTCTAATAGTGAGTATGGTGGACAGCAGTAGTGAGTACTAATAGTAATTATGGTAGATAGTAGTAGTGAGTACTAATAATGAGAATGGTAAGTATTAATAGTCAGCAGCAGCAGTAAGTATAATGAGTACGATTGATGAGTATGGTGGGCAGCAGTAGTGAGTACTAATAGTGAGTATGGAGTATGCAGTAGTGAGTAAGTATAGTAAGCATTAATAGTGAGCAGCAGCAGTGACTATAATGAGTACGAATGATGAGTATGGTGGACAGTAGTAGAGAGTATAGTATGCATTAATAGTGAGCAGCAGCAGTAAGTATAATGAGTACGATTGATGAGTATGGTGGACAGTAGTAGTGAGTACTAATAGTGAGTATGGTAAGCATTAATAGTGAGCAGCAGCATTAAGTATAATGAGTACGATTAATGAGTATGGTGAACAGTAGTAGTGAGCACTAATAGTGAGTATGGTGGACAGTAGTAGTGAGTACTAATAGTGAGTATGGTAAGCATTAATAGTAAGCAGCAGCAGTGAGAATAATGAGTACGATTGATGAGTATGGTGGACAGTAGTAGTGAGTACTAATAGTGAGTTTGGTGGACAGTAGTAGTGAGTACTAATAGTGAGTATGGTGGACAGCAGTAGTGAGTACTAATAGTGAGTATGGTGGACAGCAGTAGTGAGTACTAATAGTGAGTATGGTGGACAGCAGTAGTGAGTACTAATAGTGAGTATGGTGGACAGCAGTAGTGAGTACTAATAGTGAGTATGGTGGACAGCAGTAGTGAGTACTAATAGTGAGTATGGTGGACAGCAGTAGTGAGTACTAATAGTGAGTATGGTGGACAGCAGTAGTGAGTACTAATAGTGAGTATGGTGGACAGTAGTAGTGAGTACTAATAGTGAGTATGGTGGACAGTAGTAGTGAGTACTAATAGTGAGTATGGTGGACAGCAGTAGTGAGTACTAATAGTAAGTATGGTAAGCATTAATAGTAAGCAGCAGCAGTGAGAATAATGAGTACGATTGATGAGTATGGTGGACAGCAGTAGTGAGTACTAATAGTGAGTTTGGTGGACAGCAGTAGTGAGTACTAATAGTGAGTATGGTGGACAGCAGTAGTGAGTACTAATAGTGAGTATGGTGGACAGCAGTAGTGAGTACTAATAGTGAGTATGGTGGACAGCAGTAGTGAGTACTAATAGTGAGTATGGTGGACAGCAGTAGTAAGTACTAATAGTGAGTTTGGTGGACAGCAGTAGTGAGTACTAATAGTGAGTATGGTGGACAGCAGTAGTAAGTACTAATAGTGAGTATGGTGGACAGCAGTAGTAAGTACTAATAGTGAGTATGGTGGACAGCAGTAGTGAGTACTAATAGTGAGTATGATGGACAGCAGTAGTGAGTACTAATAGTGAGTATGGTGGACAGCAGTAGTGAGTACTAATAGTGAGTATGGTGGACAGCAGTAGTAAGTACTAATAGTGAGTTTGGTGGACAGCAGTAGTGAGTACTAATAGTGAGTATGGTGGACAGCAGTAGTGAGTACTAATAGTGAGTATGGTGGACAGCAGTAGTAAGTACTAATAGTGAGTATGGTGGACAGCAGTAGTGAGTACTAATAGTGAGTATGGTGGACAGCAGTAGTGAGTACTAATAGTGAGTATGGTGGACAGCAGTAGTAAGTACTAATAGTGAGTATGGTGGACAGCAGTAGTGAGTACTAATAGTGAGTATGATGGACAGCAGTAGTGAGTACTAATAGTGAGTATGGTGGACAGCAGTAGTGAGTACTAATAGTGAGTATGGTGGACAGCAGTAGTGAGTATAGTAAACGCTGTAAGCTCCTTACCGTGCGGAGGTGTTTCCTGAGGATGTACAGGATGAAGCCCCAAATCCAGGACGCCACTCCGAGGAAAGTGCGGAGTCCGAGTAAACACTGTCGGGTCTTCAGCATGCTGGACCATAGGACACGCCGCCGCCAGCCCTGTGATTAGCACTGCCCCTGGATACAGCGCGGAGATTAGCTCCTCGAAGGACCGAGTGAAAGTGAAGTCTTTACACCGGGCTCTGTGTGTGCGCGCGCGTGTGTGTGTGCGCGCTCCTGAAGCACCGCGCCACGCACACACACTCCTGCAGCTCGGTGGCTAACACACTAGCACAGGACACACAGAGGAAGCCTGGCTCCACTGACTTGGATTAGCATGCTAGGCTAACTGCACTTGTTTTCTGTCTGCCACCTAGGAAGGCTACGCTAAGTTAGCAAGCCCTTGGACACTTCGTCCGGAGAAGCGAATAGAAAATAACTCCACCGGATGACGGAAATGTTAAACCGGTGTAAAAAAATAATAATAATCCGCTTTTTATTCCGCACAGTGTGAGTGAGAGGGAGAGCGCGCGCAGCGTTACACAGCGCTGCCGAGTGAAACATCCAGGAGCGAACTGTGAGCCGCCATTACTGTTGTTACGTCACTTCCGGGGGGGCGTTAGCACCTGCGCCCCCTAGTGCCGAGTCAGGACCGAGCGCAGCACAGCGCTACAATAAAACTCACTGCTGCGTTCAGTCACGTATTCAAATAAAACACTAATAATATCACAAATCAATAATAGCAGTAAGGCGTGTGACGTCATTATGAGCCACTTTATTAGGTACACCTGCTTGTTAATACACATCTAATCAGCCAATCACAGGGCAGCAGCTCGGTGCATTGAGGTGTGTAGACACGGTCATGATGAGCTGCTGAAGTTCAAAGTGAGCAACAGAATAGTGAAGAAGGTGATTTATGTGACTCTGAGCATGGTGTGTGAAAATGCATTGTTGACGCCAGAGGTCAGAGGTCAGAGGAAAACACCTAGACTGGTTTGAGCTGATGGAAAGGCAACAGGAACTCAAATAACATCTCGTTACACCCGAGCTTTGCTTAAGAGCATCTCTGAGCACATGACAGGGACTGACGCTCCTGCCAGGTAAGAACAGGAAACTGAGGCTACAGGTCACATGGTCTCACCAACATCAGACAATAGAAGGTTGATGAAACGTCGCTTAGTCTGATGAATCTTAAAATCATGCTGTGACACTCAGGCGGTCAGGTCAGAATTCGGTGTAAACAATATAAAACCATGGATAATCCTGCCATGTATCAGAGGTTCAGGCTGGTGGTGGTGGTAGTGTGTGATGGTACCACTTAGTACCCCAAGATACTGTTTCTTGGCACATGTTGGGCCCCTTAGTTCCACTTGAGCATAGTTTCAATGCTACAGCCCACCTGAGTATTGTAGCTGACCGTGTCCATTCCCTTATGAGCGCATGACATGTCACAAAAAACAAATCATCTCACACTGGTCTCTTGAACATGACGATGAGGCTCCATACTCACACGGCCTCCACAGTCACCTGATCTTAGTCGAATAAAGCGGCTTTGTGATGTGGAGGAACACACCTGCAGCGACTGCGTGATGACATCACAGCAATATTGAGCAAATTCTCTAAGGAATGTTTCCAGCACTGTGCTGAGTCTCTAAAAGCAAGAAAAAATGCAGGTAAAAGTTAAGGGGGTTCCTTACCTACAGTAATGAAGTGGCCGGTGCATGGATTTGTGTTCATTCACACACGCTACAAGAGGATTAGTGAGCTCAGACACTGATGTCAGGATCCTGAGGAGGTTCCAGTTCGTCCTGAGAGCTGATGGGTTCAGTAGGGCTGAGTTCAGTCAGAGCTCTGTGCAGGACACTCAGGTTTTTCCACGTTTGGTTACTTCCTCCTAGTTCCAGTGAAGGGGAACTGTAATGCTACAGAGACAGTCTACTCAATTATGATTAAAATTTGATGGAAACAGTTTTGGGAAGAACTGCATATGGGTGTGAGGGCCTGGGGTCCACATACTTTTTGTGTATACACGTATGGGATACATTCATCTTTGATGGCTTTTAATGATTGACATATAAACATTTACAATCCTTCCTTAAGCTCTCACTTCTTTTATGTTCGTGTTAAAGTTGTTCTTGTGCTGTACACACTCTCATTGGTTCATATACTGGCTATTCTCAATATTATTCATATGGAATTGTGACTTTATGACCTCAATTTAATGTTAAAAACTAAATAATTAAAGCGCCACAACACAGTACTACATAGCAGTGTTTATGCAACATGAAATAAAATGTGATTTATCCACCATGTTTTTCCACACAGTGTGTTATTGTGGAATAACAGCACTTTTCCTAGACGTGAAGTTGTACATTCTTAGAGAACAGCTACTTTTATATTTATATTTTTATATTTTAGGAGTGTATTCCTGCTGTATCTATACTTCCTTCTTGTTGTGTTATAGGTGGCGGCACAATGGCATAGTGACTTGGTGGGTTTCCTCTGGTACTCCGGACGGTTTTCCTCCCACAGTCTAAAGACATGCAGATTAAGCTAATTACCATTCTTGAATTACCCGTAGTGTGTGAATGAACATGGGAGTGTGTGTGAGTGTGTGTGCCCTGCGATGGATTCGCACCCTGTCCAGGGTGTACCACGACTCGTGCCCTAAGTCTCCAGAGAGAGGCTCCGCCCCGTGACCCTGTGTACAGGCTAAAGTGGTATAGATGATGAGTGATGATGACGATGAGTTATTAGTGATATTATGCTTGTCTTAATTGTTGTTATTATTGTGTTATTATTGTTATTGTTGTTGTTATTGTTATTATTGTTAAGTGTGCCGGCGCACACTTATTACACTTCTCCCCTAGAAATCATTGCGCAATCCATTTATTATATCCCTAAAACTTTGCAACGTTTCTCGTCCCGTCGTTTCGAGACGACCCACACGTATGTTACACCGTTCCGTGCGGCTTGCACGGGAATGGTGTGCTAAGACTTTTGGTGTGGGGCCGTCGGGCGGTGCTCCCAAAATCCCCAAAAACCGGCCCCAAAAAGTCCCATAGACTTAACATTGAGGCCGGCCTCTGCTGTGACATCACTGCCCTGACTGAATTGCATCAGAAGGCTCGACCACGCACTGGATGGTGTCCACGCTCATTAGCAGTGACCCGGCCATCACAGAGGCACACTTAAAATTTTTCCAGAAATTTTCGCTCTCTAGTTGTTGTTATTTTTGTGTTATTGATGTTATTATTGTGTTATTGTTGCTATTGTTGTGTTATTGTTATTATTGTGTTTTTGTTGTTATTATTGTTATTATTGTTATTTTTGTTATTGTTGTTGTTATTATTGTGTTTTTGTTGTAGTTGTGTTATGGTTAATATTGTTATTATTGTGTTTAAGTTCTCTGTCTTGTTTTCTACAAGACATTTTTAAATCATTCATTAAAAACAACAACTATATAATACAGGAAGTGTTTGTAATGACGTTGTTGTGACGTCATCGGTCCGCGACGGAACCTGTGGTGTTTCTGGCGTAAACAAGCGCCGAGTACCTCAATGAATGAAGCTGTAGTGTGTGTGTGTGTGTGTGTGTGTGTGTGTGTGTGTGTGTGTGTGTGTGAGTGCAGCTCCATAACACCGTGATTTATCTATAACCACAGCACTGCTGCTTAAAGTCTCAGGTACAGTGTGTGTGTGTGTGTGTGTGTGTGTGTGTGTGTGTTTTAGTGTTATAATATTTGACCCTTTCACTGTGTCATTACTGCTAAATAAAGAGCTGTGTTCAGGTGTATTTGTCATAGACAGTGATTTATCTCTCCTTGTCTGTCAGATCATTTTATTTTAACACGTCTCATTGACACAAATACATTCTGGGAATTAGTTTGAATTTTAAAGACAGACAGACAGACAGACAGACAGGTGGATTCATGCAGAACAGACACAGGAGATTAATCCACTCTGTCCTGTGATGATGATTATTTGTGTCCAGATCAGTTGTTAATCATTATGTGTGTGTGTGTGTGTGTGTGTGTCAGAGACTGGCAGGTGCAGGTCCCCTTGTGTGCGTGGACTTCGAGAGACGACGCTCTGACACACACTGGAGCGATGAGCTGACGGTGAGAGAGGTTTTAATAAACCTTAATAAACCTCCCGCGGCTCAAATTGAGCCACAGACAGCAGGGACACAGGCATGTGGCGGTGCGAGAACATGGACATGGACACAGGTGAGAGAGACACAGACGGGTCTTCCTCAGACAGGAGGAGAGATGGAGCAGTGGAAAACGCTGGACCTGTAGGCCTCAGAGTCAGGGACTCGCCCGGAGGCTCCGCCCGGGTCTGGCGTAACGGGGTCAGAGAGAGGAAGCAGACGCACCGCTGCATCAGCATTCACCACAGGTTAGCGTGGCAGTGGCGGACCTGGCGACAGCGGGCCAAGTGGGCGGGGTTTTTGGGGTACAGACGGGCCTGCGGGATAAGATGCACCCAAAGGCCGAAACATCAGCAGCTACAGAACGCGCTGACAAACGGAGACAGAGAAGGACCTGCTGCTGCACCTGGTCAGAGTGTGTGTTTGTGTGTGTGTTGTGTTGTGTTGTGTTGTGCTTGAGCTTCTCAGTTTAAACTACCCTACGCTTTTCCCAGACTTGAATGGCACAAACAGACTTCCTGTGATCAGCGAGAGCATGTACAGAGCCAACATGGAGGACAGCGAGGGGCGGAGACCTCGGGACAAACCGTCCAATGAGAAGCAGCTGAGCAGGGAGCACATCTCCTGTATACAAGGTAAGGGTGATGAACAGTAAAGAATATGGATGAAGATAATTTAGTGTGTGTCTTTTGAATCAATCGTGTGTGTTTGTGTGTGTGTCCATGCGCGTGTGTGTATCCATGCGTGTGTGTCAGCCCTCCTGGATGAGTTTCTGCAGCAGTACGGCAGTCTGATCCCCGTCCATGTGGACCAAGTGGTGAACAAACTGCAGGCCACGTTTAATGAGAGCTTCTCACATCCACACAGGTCTCACACACATCCACACACACACACACACACTCTCCTCAACTACACACCCGTCTGCTCCACACTTAGGCTGTACACACACACCTGACTGTGGAAGGCTGCAAGAGAGTGTGTGTGTGTGTGTGTGTGTGAAATAGGAAGCTGATGGTGCATCGCTTAATGGAGTCATACCAGCGCACGTCCAGCTCCAATCTGATGCCAGAGTTCCGCATAAATTATAAACGCCACGTTCTCACCATGGATGACCTGAGCACACTGTACGGCCAGAACTGGCTCAATGACCAGGTGGGTCACCTTCATCATCATCATTATCATCACAGTCACGATCATCACTTTCATCATCATCATCATCATCACAAATCAAAGTCATCATCATCACAAATCAAAGTCACCATCATCACCTTCATCATCATCATTATCATCACAGTCACCATCATCATCATTATCATCACAGTCATGATCATCACTTTCATCATCATCATCATTATCATCACAGTCACCATCATCATCATTATCATCACAGTCATGATCATCACTTTCATCATCATCATCATCATCATCACAAATCAAAGTCACCATCATCACCTTCATCATCACCATCATCACCATCATCATCATCACAGTCACTCATCACCTTTATTATCACCTTCATCACAGTTACTCTCGTCACCACCATCATCACAGTCACGATCATCACTTTCATCATCATCATCATAAATATAAATCACCATAATCACCTTCATCATCACCTTCATCATAACAGTCACTCATCACCTTTATCATCACCTCCATCACAGTCACTATTACCATCATCATCCCAGTCACTTATCACCTTCAACACCATCATCACCTCCATCATCACCTCCATCATCACCTCCATCACAGTCACTATTACCATCATCATCCCAGTCACTTATCACCTTCAACACCATCATCACAGTCACTATCATCACCTTCATCATCACCTTCATCACAGCCACTCTTATCACCATCATCATCACAGTCACTCATCAGCATCATCATTACCATCATCACAGTCACTCTCATCACCATCATCATCACAGTCAGTCATCACCTTCATCACAGTCACTCTCATCACCATCATCATCACAGTCATTCATTACCTTCATCACCATCATCATTGTCACTATCATCACCTTCATCATCACCTTCATCACAGTCACTGTCATCACCATCATCATCATTGTCACTCATCACCTTCATCATCACCATCATCACAGTCACTATCACCTCCATCATCAACTTAATCACACCATCATCACAGTCAGTATCATCACCATCAACTTCATCATCTAAGTCACTATCATCACTTTCATCATCATCATCACAAATCAAAGTCACTATCATCAGGTGAACCTTTTCTACTGTAAGGTGCTTCAGGATCTTCGCAGGGTTGGCCTCTGTCTACTGGAGCTGGCACAATCTCCAGGTGCCTCAGAATGGGTAGCAAAAGAAAGAACAGGTGGAAAAGATTTAGCGTAGTTGCCATTCATTATTATAGCAGCACTTGATAAGGGTGTACATTTACATATTCTGGAGTATGAGGTTATGGGATAAATTATGTGTCTTCCAGGTTAAAGAGATGTCTTGAGTCTACTTTTAAACTGGGAGACTGTGTCTGAGCCCCTAACATTATCAGGAAGGCTATTCCAAAGCTTAGGAGATAAATATAAAAACGCATTACAGTAGTCCGGTTTGGAGATCATGAATGCATGAACCAGCTTTTTTGCATTAGATATCGATGGAATGTGCTTAAGCTTGGCAATATTTCTAAGGTGGAAAAAGGCTGTTTTTGTAATATTGGAAATATAATTTTCAAGGGGCAAGTTGCTGTCTAATATCACGCCCAGGTCTTTCACTGTCGAGCTAGTAGTAACAGTACATCATTTTAAACGCAAGCTGAATTGTGAGAGCTGTTGTGTACTGATTTTTGGGCCAATAAATAATATCGCTGTCTCATTTAAATTAAGTAACAGAAAATTATCGGTTATCCAATCTTTTATCTTGGAAACACTTAGTTAATCTGGACAACTTGGGTATTTCGTCTGGTTTTGTTGAGATGTATAACTGGGTATCAGCAGCATAACAATGAAAACTAATCCCATGTCTTCTAATGATGCTACCCAAAGGAAAGCATGTATATTGAAAACAGCTTTTTCTTCTTTGTCTTTCGGCTGTTCCCTCTCAGAGGTCGCCACAGCGAATCATCTGCCTCCATCTAACCCTATCCTCTGCATCCTCTTCTCTCACACCAACTAACTTCATGTCCTCTCTCACCGCATCCATAAATCTCCTCTTTGGTCTTCCTCTAGACCTCCTGCCTGGCAGTTCCAACCTCAGCATCCTTCTACCGATATATTCACAATCTCTCCTCTGAACATGCCCAAACCACCTCAATCTGGCCTCTCTGACTTTATCTCCAAAACATCTAACGTGGGCTGTCCCTCTGATAAACTCATTCTTAATCCTATCCATCCTTGTCACTCCCAAGGAGAACCTCAACATCATCAGCTCTGCTACCTCCAACTCTGCCTCCTGTCTTTTCTTCAGCGCCACTGTCTCTAAGCCGTAGAGCATCGCTGGACTCACCACTGTCCTGTACACCTTTCCTTTCATTCTCGCTGATACTCTTTTATCGCACAACACACCTGACACTTTTCTCCACTTATTCCAACCTCCCTGTACCCGCCTCTTCACCTCCTTTCCACACTCTCTGTTGCTCTGGACCGTTGACCCCAAGTACTTAAAATCCTGCACCTTCTTTACCTCTGCTCCCTGTAGCCTCACCGATCCTCCTGGGTCACTCTCATTTACACACATGTATTCCGTCTTGCTGCGGCTAACCTTCATTCCTCTGCTTTCCAGAGCATACCTCCACCTCTCCAAATTTTCCTCCACCTGTTCCCTGCTCTCGCTACAGAGCACAATGTCATCTGCAAACATCATAGTCCATGGGGACTCCTGTCTTACCTCATCTGTCATCCTGTCCATCACCAGAGCAAACAAAAGGGGGCTTAGAGCTGATCCTTGATGCAGACCCACCTCCACCTTAAACTCTTCTGTCACACCTACAGCACATCTTACCACTGTCTTACAGCTCTCATACATGTCCTGCACCACTCTAACATACTTCTCTGCCACTCCAGACTTCCTCATACAATACCACAGCTCCTCTCTTGGCACCCTGTCATACGCTTTCTCTAAATCTAAAAAGACACAATGCAACTCCCTGTTACCTTCTCTGTACTTCTCCGCCAGCATCCTCAAAGCAAATACTGCATCTGATATACTCTTTCTAGGCATAAAACCATATTGCTGCTCACAAATGCTCACCTCTGCCCCTAACCTAGCTGGCTCATTAGCTTTATACCTCTATAATTGCCACAGCTTTGCACATCTCCCTTGTTCTTAAAAATTGGCACCAATTCACTTCTCCTCCATTCCTCTGGAATCCTCTCACTCTCCAAGATCTTGTTAAACAAACTTGTCAAAAACTCTACTGCCACCTCTCCTAAGCACTTCCATACCTCCACAGGTATGTCATCAGGACCAACAGCCTTTCCACTCTTCATCCTCTTCAACGCCCTTCTCACCTCACTTTTACCAATATTTGCTACTTCCTGTTCCACAACAGTCACCTCTTCTACTCTTTGTTCTCTTTCGTTTTCCTCATTCATCAACTCCTTAAAGTACTCCTTCCATCTTCCCATCACCCTCCTGGCATCTGTCAGTACATTTCCATCTCTATCTTTAATCACTCTAACCTGCTGCACATCCTTCCCATCTCTATCTCTCTGCCTTGCCAACCTGTACAGATCCCCCTCTTCCTCCTTACTGTCTAGCCTAGCATACAAGTCCTCATATGCTCTTTGTTTGGCCTTTGCCACCTCTACCTTCACCTTACTCTGCATCTCCCTGTACTCCCGTCTACTCTCTTCAGTCCTCTCAGTGTCCCACTTCTTCTTAGCTAGCCTCTTTCCCTGTATACACTCCTGGACTTCCTCATTCCACCACCAACTCCTTGTCCACTTTCCCCTTACCTGATGATACACCAAGTACCCTCCTACCTGTCTTCCTGATCACATTGGCTGTAGTTGTCCAGTCAACTGAAAGCACCTCCTGACCACCCATAGCCTGTCTCAACTCCTCCCTAAAGACTTCACAACATTCTTCCTTTCTCAGCTTCCACCACTTTGTCCTCTGCTCTGCCTTTGTCCTCTTCGCCTTCCTCACCACCAGGGTTATTTTACACACGACCATTCTGTGTTGTCTGTGTTATGTATATTGAAAACAGCAGAGGTCCTAAAACTGACCCTTTTGGAACCCCATATTTTACTGGCATTACACCGGAGAATTCTCTGTTTAGATCTACAAAATGGTATCGATCAGACAGGTAGGGTCTAAACCATTTTAATGCCTGAATATTTACAGTATGTGATTTTGTAAGCAATCTGTGAGAATATTATGATCTATAGTGTCGAATGCAGCACTAAGATCAAGTAAAACGAGTATTGAGATGCAGCTTTGGTCATAAGATAAAAACAAGTCATTTGTGATTTTAACTAGTGCAGGCGCATATTTAGATACACAACCGGCATGATGTGTAGGAGGAGTAGTAACAGAGACAATCGGCGTGAAAAACGTATGCAAACTTGTGGTAGCCGGGCTAAAGGGCTAGCGATGCTAATGTGATAGTCGGCTAGAAGCGGTTGTGCTGGAAATAAAAAGCTTTTTAAGTGAGTATGTTATAAAAATACTTACATTTACATTTACATTTAGGCATTTGGCAGACGCTCTTATCCAGAGCGACTTACAAAAAGTGCTTTAATGTTTACAACATTGGATACATACTTACACTGGGTTAACTAGGTTAATAACTAAGTACCATTAGTCCAACACAACTGAGAAGAGTTTTTTTTTTTTCTTCTTCTTCCGGGGGGGAGGGGGGTTAGTCCAAGTACTGGAGAAACAGATGCGTCTTGAGTCGTCGTTTAAAGATAGTCAAAGTCTCTGATGTACGGACATCTAGAGGAAGTTCATTCCACCATCTAGGTGCCAGAACAGAAAAGAGCCTGGATGAATGCCGCCCTCGATCCCTGAGAGATGGTGGGATGAGGCGAGCAGTGCTGGAGGATCGGAGGGAACGTGGTGCAGTGCGTGGTGTAATTAGCGCAGAGAGGTAAGTGGGTGCTGGGCCATTTTTGGCTTTGTAGGCAAGCATCAGTGTTTTGAATTTGATGCGGGCAGCTACAGGAAGCCAGTGCAGGGAGCGGAGGAGTGGGGTGGTGTGGGAGAACTTGGGAAGATACTTACACATGTTATGTGTTCAAGGACAAAAAGTTAAAATATAAGGCTGGATCTTGATAAAAAATTGAGAATTTTAAATCATTCTGATGGAGCTTGAAAAAAATACGCCTGCACTCAACACAAATAACACTAAAACTTGTGTTTTGTATTTTTTTCTATCATATCATCACAGTCACTATTACCTTCATCATCACCATCATCACAGTCACTATCAACACCTTCATCATCATCATTATCATAACCTTCATCATAACCTTCATCATCCCCATCAGCACAGCCATTATCATCACCTTCATCATGGTCATTCTCATCACAATCACTATCATCTTCATCATCACCATCATCAGTCACTGTCATCACCTTCATCATCATCAGGCTCATCATTACCATCATCATCACATATACAAGTCTATATTAAGAGTGTGTGTGTGTGTGTGTTTCTTCAGGTGATGAACATGTATGGGGATTTGGTGATGGATGCCGTACCTGATCAGGTTGGCACTGATTACTGACCTTCTCCTTACACACTGTTCTTTACTGAGGTGGTGTTTAACATCTCACACACCACAGACACGAGTACAGTTCAGTGTAGTGCCCCCTGGTGGTTACCTCTCACAGTCACACTCAACACTCCCTGTGACCCTGTGCTCCAAACTCCTGTTAACTAACCCCTCTCTCTCTGTCTCTGTCTCTCTCTGTCTCTGTCTCTCTCTCTCTCTGTCTCTGTCTCTGTCTCTCTCATCTAGGTTTACTTTTTCAACAGTTTCTTTTATGACAAGTTGAGGAAAAAAGGATACGATGGTGTGAAGCGGTGGACAAAAAACGTCAGTACTTTGTGTGTGTGTGTGTGTTAAACACTGTCTTACTCAGTTATGCAGGGTGTTGATGTTATCAATCTGTGTGTGTGTGTGTGTGTGTGTGTGTGTGTAGGTGGATATTTTCCAGAAAAAGGTCCTGCTCATTCCCATCCATCTGGAGGTGCACTGGTCTCTGCTGTGTGTGAACGTTCCTCAGCGCACCATCACCTACTTCGACTCCCAGAGGACCCTGAACCGCCGCTGTGCAAAGGTGTGTGTGTGCTCTCTACTCACTATACCCTACTCACTATACCCTACTCACTATACCCTACACCCCACTCACTACACCCTAATCACTACACCCTTCTCACTACTCACTACAGCTTACTCACTACACACTTGTCACTATACCCTACTCACTACTCACTACACCCTTCTCACTACTTACTATACTCTACTCACTTCTCCCTACACCCTACTCACTACACCCTAATCACTACACCTTACTCCTACACACTTCACACTACACCCTACTCACTACTGACTATACCCTACTTACTACTCACTATACCCTACTCACTACTCACTATACCCTACTCACTATACCTTACTCACTACAAACTACTCACTACACACTACTCACTACACCCTACTCACTACACACTACTCACTATACCTTACTCACTACACCCTACTCACTACTCACTACACCCTACTCACTACACCCTACTCACTACACCCTACTCACTACTCACTATACCCTACTCACTACTCACTACACCCTACTCACTACACCCTACTCACTACACCTTACTCACTACACCCTACTCACTACACCCTACACCCTACTCACATTACCCTACTCACTATACCCTACACCCTACTCACTACACCCTACACCCATCTCCCTTTACCTTGCTCCCCGTGGGAACTATATATATGTGTGTGTGTGTGTGTGTGTGTGTGTGTGTGTGTGTGTGCAGCACATGGCCGTGTATCTCCGTGTCGAGGCGAAGAAGAGAGAGCAGAGGGAGTTCTACACGGGGTGGAGAGCGTTCTTTAAAATGGTGAGGGTATATAAACATGCCTGTGCTGTGCTTCAAAGAGTGTGTGTGTGTGTGTGTGTGTTTGATCTTTATTTCTGTGTGTGTGTGTGTGTGCGTGTAGAATATAGCAAGGCAGAATAATGACAGTGACTGTGGAGCATTTGTCCTGCAGGTCAGTCCCACCTGCACACACACACACACACACACACACACACACACACACACACACACACAGTTACTGTGTAGTTAAGGTTGTTCCTCTGCCTGTCCCTCAGTACTGTAAGAGTTTGGCGCTGGAGAAGCCGTTCACGTTCACGCAGAGGGACATGCCCAGACTACGCCGAGAAATGTACAAGGAGCTCTGTCACTGTAAACTCACACTCTGACACACACACACACACACACACATCCTTCAACATTCCCTCTCCAACACCTCCAAAGTGGCACAGATAGACAGAGAGAGAGTGAGACAGCTCGTCCTGCAGTGAGACATGCCGTTCCTCCTGTTCACTCTGAGTTCATGTTGTTAAATTTGCTGAAATTAATTGGTTTAATCTCCACGTCGGGTAACGAGGTGTTTTTTCATAAACTGAAACTGTGACTCGTGCCTGACTTTTCCTTTAGTTCATGTGTTTTGTAAGTTTCTTTAGCGTTTTAATTTTCTGCACGGTTGTTTGTTTGTTTGTTTGTTTGTTTTTTTGTTAAAGTGGTTGTGTGGTTTGAGTTCACACTCGCTGTAAATGAAACTGTTTTATATGATTCCTGTTGTGTACATTAACATGTTAATAAAGATTAAGATTAAAAAAGAAAGACTACAGCTTCATTCGTCCCTTACTGCATGCTTACACACACACACACACACACACACACACACATACATGTAGGAGACACATTGCATTACAGACAAATGTGCACTATGTAGAGAGTTTATTGTGAGAAAAAGTGGAATGAAAATCTCTACTAATGTTTGCTTTAAACATTTTACACAGCAGGTGGCGTCACCAATCATTTAAAATGATTTAAAGTACATTTTACTCACAAAAATGAAAAACAAATATTTGGAAGTGTGTATGTGTAAGAAAAATGTTTCTAAATAATAATGAGATGAATGAATGAAATTTCAAGCCGAGGGTGACGGCGACGATGGCAAGGAAAAACTCCCTGAGATGGTAATAGGAAGAAACCTTGAGAGGAACCAGACTCAACAGGGAACCCATCCTCATCTGGGTGATAACAGATAGAGATGATATAACATCATGTGTGTTATGCAGGTGAAAGTACAATATAACAGAGATTCTTTAAATTAACATGAAGTCCAGTTCAGCACAGGGAGTCAGTAGGTGCAGAGGGCAGATGGGGTCTGGATCACTGGGAGCACAGGAGCAGGATGTGTAGCTCCAACCATCATAAAGCAGAATCCAGCTGGAGCTGGTCCTTCTCTGGATGCCTCAGAAACCTCACAGGGTTGGCCTTTGTCTACTGAAGCTGGCACAATCTCCAGATGCCTCGGGATGGGTAGAAAAGTACAGAACAGATGGAGAGAATTAGCGTAGTTGCCATTCAGGATAGGTGTACTGGAGTATGAGGTTATGGGATGAGTTACATGTATGCCAGATTAAAGAGATGTGTCTTAAGTCTACTTTTAAACTGGGAAACCGTGTCTGAGCCCCGAACACTGTCTGAAAGGCTATTCCAACGCTTTGGAGCTAAATATGAAAAAGCCCCGCCCCCTTTTGTAGATTTTGAAATTCTAACTACCAGAAGTCCAGAGTTTTGTGATCTTAAGGAGCGTGGTGGATTATAGCGTATCAGAAGACTGGTTAGGTATGTGGGAGCTAAACCACACCCTCAGCCTTGTATGTAAGTAATACTATTTTGTAATTCATTCTAAACTGAACAGGTAGCCAGTGCAGGGATGATAATATAGGTGTTATATGATCATATTTTCTGGATCTAGTGAGAACCCTGGCGGCTGCATTTTGGACTAACTGTAGCTTGTTTATTGAGGATGCAGGACAACCAGCTAGTAATGTATTACAATAGTCCAGTCTGGAGGTCATGAATGCATGAACTAGCTTTTCTGCATCAGATACGGATAAGATGCTCCTAAGTTTGGCAATATTTAGAATTATTATATTAATACGTTTAATGAGTGAGTGTAAGAGTGAGTATAAAAGTGTAAGATGATTTAAAGTTAGCGTGATAGTGAGAGTGTGGGTGTGATTACTTGTGAGTGTGTGTGTGTGTGTGTGTGTGTGTGTGTGTGATAACATGTAAGTGTGTGATTACATGGGAGACTGTGGGTGTGTAATTACATGAGAATGTGTGTGTGTTTGATTACATGTGTGAGTGTATGTGTGTGTGTGTCTGCGTGTGTGTGTCTGTTTGTTCGTGTATCTGTGTGTGTGTGTCTGCCTGTGTGTGTGTGTGTGTGTGTGTGCCACAAACAATAGTAACAGACTGAACTTTTTTAAGGCCCAGCGCCCCCTACTGGTGTTGGTCCTGTAAGTGTTGCTTCACACATTGTTAAAGGTCCCACACATCCCATTTTTCATTAAATGTTAATATGATCTTTAGGGTCCTAATGAAAAGTTTGTATTATACTTTAATTAAAAATTCAAAAGGATTGTGTAAAAAAAACTACTTTTAACTGGTAAAAACTAGCTCTGTTCTCAGCAACCTGTTTCAGTACATGCTCCTTTAAATGCTCATGACCTCTGCTGAGCACAACGCAGTGTGGCAATGCTTATATTGACCTGCGTTTATAAAGCAGTCTGGTGAAAAATGATTATCGCAAACATGAACGCATTTAGGTAAATCGGCGGGGACGTTAGCTTTAAAAACTAAATTCAGCCACTGATCCTCAGTGGCTCAGATACCTAACCCTAGGTAGGTACCCTAGGTCACTAACCCTAGGTAGTAACTGCCGTGTTCGCTATTACACCCACCAACTGTACACAACACTCGCTTAGGCAACATTTTGCTCCAGCGGTGAAAAACAATGGCCGACAGCTTCTTCTCACTCGGGGCGGGTCTTAGCTAAAACACCAGTGTCAATCAACTAGTGTAGGAGCGTCCTCTGTCGGTTTGGCGTCACATCGACAGGCATTTGCGATTGGCCTGATTTCAGAAGGGGCATGTTATTGTAATAAATGAAAAGAAAACCACTGGGCGGCTCTTTATCATCGTAGAGTGGTTGTGTACACACTCTCCTAACACACAGTTCAGTCCAAACAGCTTAAAATAGTGCATGTAGTGCTGTATGACCCCTTTAAATACACACACACACACACAGACACACACACACACACAAAGGAAAATTAAGGAACAAAGGGAGAGAAAGAAGTAGAAGAAAAAATTAAGTGTGTGTGTGTGTGTGTGTGTGTTTATGAAAGTGTTAACCAACTTGTCAAAGCTGGTGTGTGTGGGTTGAGGTGTGAATGATCACCTGTACGAGTATTCACCTGAAACAAGACTATTACAGAGCAGGACACACACACACACACACACACACACACACACACACACACACACACACTGTTAAGGATAGTTTTACAGAAATAAAAAGTATTTGAAGAAGGGCAAGAATCACTATGACATCACACTGTACAACTTGCAGGAAATATGAAAGGAGACCAGTGTGTGTGTGTGTGTGTGTGTGTTTGTGTCTGAGTGTGTGAGTGTGTGTGTGTGTGTGCACATATATGTGTGTGCGTGTGTGTGTGTGCACATATATGTGTGTGAGTGTGTGTGTGTGTGTGTGTGTGCACATATATGTGTGTGTGTGTGCACATATGTGTCTGAGTGTAAGTGTGTGAGTGTGTGTGTGTGTGCACATATATGTGTGTGAGTGTGTGTGTGTGTGTGTGCACATATATGTGTGTGAGTGTGTGTGTGTGTGTGTGTGTGCACATATATGTGTGTGAGTGTGTGTGTGTGTGTGTGTGTGCACATATATGTGTGTGAGTGTGTGTGTGTGTGTGTGTGCACATATATGTGTGTGAGTGTGTAAGTGTGTGTGCTGAGTTTGCAGGTGAAACACCCCCCCCCTCGCCCCCCGTCTCTTTGTGGCTCTGTTCTTTAGAGATGTTAATCCGTTTGAGGAGTAGTTTCGAAACACACACACGCACACAGTCACACAAAGAGTCACAGCGCGCCCCACACACACACACACACACACACACACACAGGAGGTTGAGTTCATATGTGTGTGAAAGTGAAGAGATGTTTCTTTATTCAGCTCTGCAATGCACGCTGGAACTTTACTCCTAACTACACTGCTTTTGTTTATTTGTTTACTAGTTTGTTTATTTGTTTATTTGTTTACTTTGAGACAGTGTTGTTTGGGGGGAAGCTGCCTCCTGTGTGAGTGTACTTAGTGCTTTTGACTGCAGTGTGTGTTACTAAGTGTGCGTTACTAAGTGTGTACTGAGTGCAGTGTGTGTTACTAAGTGTGTGCTATTGAGTGTGTGCTGAGTGCAGTGTGTGTTACTAAGTGTGTGTTACTAAGTGTGTGTTATTGAGTGTGTACTGAGTGCAGTGTGTGTTACTAAGTGTGTGTTATTGAGTGTGTACTGAGTGCAGTGTGTGTTACTCGCTGATGGATCTCTACAGCATGTTGGATCATGAGCTCCAGCACACGTCCATCATGATGCCGCCGGCGAGCGTGAGCGCGCACGTGAGCCCCCCGGTGGCGGCCCTGGGGGGGCAGAGGAGCCCTGACCCCGGACAGAAGGTGAAGCGGCCCATGAACGCCTTCATGGTGTGGTCCCGCGGCCAGAGGCGCAGGATGGCGCTGGAGAACCCGAAGATGCACAACTCCGAGATCAGCAGGCGGCTCGGGGCCGAGTGGAAGCGGCTCGGGGACGCGCAGAAACTCCCGTTCATCGACGAGGCCAAGCGGCTGCGTGCGCTGCACATGAAGGAGCATCCGGACTACAAGTACAAGCCGAGGCGCAGGAGCAAACCTGCGGGTGGTGGGAGGAGGGAGGAGACCCCGAGGGAGGAGGGGCACACACACACCCTGAGCGCCGACGCCCTGCTGGAGGGATACGGCTGGGGCGCGGCGGCGGGAGGCTACGGGAGTGCACAGGCGGATGCACTCAGGTACACTCCGCAGCTACACCGCTACGACCTGCCGAGCTTCCCGTACACGAGCGCGCACGGCTACCTGAGCAGCGTCAGCGCGTACAGGTGAGTCCCTGGGACGTCTCTGACTACACTCTCGGAAATAAAGGTACGGTTTTGTACTAATGAAGGTACTAACCATCGTCACTGGGCCGGTAGTTTTCAAGGCCACAGAATTGTACCTTAATACAGAAAACAACGTTGTAACAATTCTGTTTGTACCATCAAGGACATTATTTGTACCATGGGCATCCAAAACCTATTTTTGTTTTATAAACTTGCTGAAACATTATTGTACTTTAATCAAAGGTACAAATCTTGTCCCAGAATGTACCACCACCCCAGTGATGAGCCCTTTTGTACCTTAATGGTGTCTAATGTGTTCCTTTGGGAGTTATATATATATATATATATATATATATATATATAAAAAAGTCATTTTTGTGTTGAATGAGACAATCAGTTTATTATGAACATATAAGAAATAAGTTTAAACACTGCCTTAGATTACAGTAAAATATTCTGTAAAAACTCATCTTTCAGGTTTACAATAAACAAGTATTTAAACTTAATGAAACACTTCTATTAGCCGTTTACAAAATAAAATCTCACTAAAATTGTACAGTATATCAAATAAAATTTTCACAAACTGTTCACAATACAATTTAAATGGATTTGGGATTTAATAAATTGATTATTTTAGTCATTAATTAATTTGGGGAGGGGAATTAACCCCCAAGAAATACCTAAGAAACAGACAGGTCTTTAGTCATTGTTTAAAGATTGCCAGGCTGTACGGATATCTAAAGGAAGTTCATTACCCCGCCTCAGAGTCAGGACAGAAAACCGTCTAGACGCATGTCTTCCTCGTTCATACAAGTTCTGACTCATTGGAAAAGTTATTCTTTGCAGCTGATCATTACAGAATCGGAGTGTCAGTTACACTCCTTCATCATCAACATCATCATCACCACTTTAATCTTCTGCCATAGCGTTATTATACCTACACCTAGTGGCCACACCTGGGAACTGCACCCAGTACAGACTGAAGGCCCGCTGGGGCAGGAGTCGTGTTGCCCCAGACGGGACGTCTCATTACAGGGGTTTCAGGCTGGTTTATTAACACTGGGGAAATACACTGGGTGTAGTATGTAGATTAAATTTAAGAAACATGAACAAATGTTTTACTGTGACAGGCTGGTGTGTGTATATAAACCTCCTGAGAGCGAGCTGCTCGAGTGTGTGCTGTGAGATGTCCGAGTTTCCTTTGACATCTCTCTCTCTCTCTTTCTCTCTCTCCAGCCCGGTGCAGTACGGTACCAGCGGTACTCAGCAGCCCAGCCAGATCTTGTCCATGGCCAAACTGGACCCGGTGTCCCCGTCCCCGGGCGGCGGTGTGACTCGGCGGTACAGCCCGAGCTTGGCGAGGCGGTTAGCCTGTACGAGCGCAGACACGCAGCGCAGCTACAGCTCTCACCTGCAGCAGCAGCATTACCTCACTGGCCCCGCCTCCCTCACACCCATCTGAACACGCCCAGGGCTGTGGGCGTGTCCTCACCGGGCGCATGTGACCCGTTTAACAAAGAGCGCAAGCGGTGTGTTTATACAGAGAGGAAAAACCCAGAAACCTTGAATCTCTTATACACAATTCTCTTAGCATCGTGTTACTGTGAGGGCTAACAGCACTACACACACACACACACACACACACACACTGGGATAAGCTCACTGCTGCTCCAGGTTGTTAGTTATATCACAGGGAAGTTTTGATGATTTAGAGAAAAAATGTGTTTAAGAAATCTTAGGTACTAACACACACACACACACACACACACACGCTGAGGAAGAGTAATAAAGTATTTTATTATTTTCGTATCTCTGACTCGTTTTTTTCTTTCACTGCGTAACACACACTGTTAATGCTCTGATCCACCTGCCTCAGGTGTGACGCAGCCGAGCGTCTGGAAGGTTCTGAGCTTCTGCTTCACAGGGTCGGGGTGTGAACCTCTCCTCTGCTGTGTGTGTGTGTGTGTGTGTCAGAGGGAGTTTATAAACGCACAACTTTAACCCGTCACTCAGAAACTGAGTGTTTCAGTCCACAGGTGCACACACACACACACACCCCGCCCCCCCCTTCACCCACCAACAATTCTCATGTTAATGTGACGCTTCAGACCAAGTTTTGGGGTGTGTGTGTGTGTGTGTGTGTGTGAGCGCGCATGCTCATGATCTAAAAAAGTGCAGTGTGTGTGTGTGTCTGTGTGATAGAGTCAACCACAACAGGGGCCCAGCTCCACAGTCATGCATGTGATGTGTAAAGAGCTTGCAGTGTGAGATTAATGCAGTGATGCAAACACACACACACACACACACACACATAAGCAAAACTGGGTGACATTTCTGTGCAAAACTCAAGAATCAGTGAGGAAGAAACACTACAACTGACTTTCTCCTTCATTAGTAGGCACTGTGTGTGTGTGTGTGTGTGTGTGTGTGTGTGTGTGTGTGTGAGAGAGAGAGAATTCCTACTTAAAGCATCAGATCTCCTAGCAACACAAACAGTGATCCACGGGTCGTTTTCCAAGGAAATGGCAACCCCATAAACTGACCCCCCACCACACACACACACACACACACACACACACACACACACACACACCACAAGTACACAAAATTCTTCCAAAACGACCAGGACAAGTTTTATTTTATCATCATTGGACATTAACACCATCCATATCACTGAGGTGTGTGTGTGTGTGTGTGTGTGTGTGTGTGTTTATCCAGTCAGTTATAAAAATGTGTGTGTAGTGTAACTATGTTTGTTTGAGAACCAGAACTGAAATGAACAGATTTGTACAGATTGCTCACACACACTTACTTTTTTTGTATAAAAATCAGGACATTGATTTGAACAAAACACACGTCTATCAAAATCTTCTGTTTTTAATGCAACACACAACGATGTCTGGAGATTAATTCAGTTTATCAAAGTACTTCAGCTTGCCTGAGGGGTCAGGAATAATCTGCAGATAAAAAAAAGAGACATGTTTACCACACACACACACACACACACACACACACATCAAAAGAAGAAGCTATCACACAGACAGGGTTCGAGTCCCAGACCATCACACTAATGTAAAAACTAACACACACAGGATTAGTTGCCGTAGTTACACAGTGTTACCGTTACCATGGTAATGACCCACAGCATGAACACTGCATTAGCGCAGGGGCTCCTGCAGGTGTTCAGCTCAAGGGTTTGGGACACAGCCCGTCGTCATAGCAACCCAGTAAGCCTTGTGGCATTACACTGCTCGATCAATAAAGTGTAGTTTGGGACACAGCGCACACACACACACACAGACAGACAGACAGACAGACAGACAGACAGACGCACACGCAGACAGGCACATACGCACGCACACAGACAGGCAGACAGGCACATACGCACGCACACAGACAGACAGATGCATGTGCACATAGACAGACAGGCGTGTACGCACACACGTACACAGACAGACAGATGTGCGTGCGCAAGCACATAGACAGACAGGCAGACAGACGCGCACACAGACAGGCAGGTAGACAGACAGAAAGACAGACGCGCACACAGACAGACAGACAGAAAGACAGATGCGCACACAGACAGGGAGACAGACAGACAGAAAGACAGACGCACACACAGACAGGCAGACAGACAGACAGAAAGGCAGACAGACAGGCGCACAGACAGGCAAACAGACGCGCACACAGACAGACGCGCAGACAGACAGGCAGACGCGCAGACAGACAGGCAGACGCGCACACAGACAGGCAGACAGACAGACGCGCACACAGACAGGCAGACGCGCACACAGACAGACAGGCGCACAGACAGGCGCGCAGACAGACAGACAGACGCGCACACAGACAGACAGACGCGCACACAGACAGACAGACGCGCACACAGACAGACAGACGCGCACACAGACAGACAGAAGGACTACTCACTGTGTCACTGCCAGGTTTCCAGCCAGCTGGACAAACTGTTTAAAACACACACACACACACTTACGTTAATCTGAGGTCAGGGTTGTGACAAAATTTACTTCCAATGAAAACTGAATATACACAAACTCACAAAAGTGTGTGTGTGTGTGTGTGTGTGTGTGTGTGTGTGTGTGTACCTTCTCCGTGTTTATCAGTGTACTGGAAGGCCTGCACCAGGCGCAGTGTCTCGTCCACCGAGCGTCCCACAGGCAGGTCGTTCATGGTGATCTGACGCAGTGTACCTTTATCATCAATGATGAACAAACCTCTACACACACACACACACACACACAGACACACCATTATAGAGGCAGTTACAAAAGCCTAGTTGATAGGAATATACACACAATTTGTGTGTGTGTGTGTGTGTGTGCGCGTGTGTGTACCTAAGTGTGTGTCCCTGGTCTTCCAGATACACTCCGTAGTCCTTGGCAATCTGGTGTGTGAGGTCAGACAGCAGGGGGATCTTCAACGGCCCGAGTCCTCCCTGCTTCCTGGGTGTGTTAATCCTGACACACACACACACACACACACACACACACAGTAACTGTTTAGAATGTTTAACAGTAAACTAAACCCTGTTATGCAGTGAGAGCAAGACACAAGGGTTCAGCTCAGGTGAGAGCGGAGAGGACAAGGGGGCGTGTCTAAACCACAGGGGTGGGCGTGTCCTTACCAGGCCAGGTGTGTGAACTGTGAGTCGACCGAACAGGCCACGACATCAGCATTAATGGCATGAAACTCATGGACGCGGTCACTGAAGGCGATGATCTCAGTGGGACAGACGAATGTGCTGAAAGAACACACACACACACACACACAGAATCATAATTACTGTAGGCTCTAGACAATTACTGTAGGTCTAGCCCAGTAAACTGGAGATAAAATTACATAACTGTGAGCGCAGAGTGCACACAGGGGTTTGGGGGTATTACATGGAATGAGGGAGGAGGAGCTACAGGACCAGAGGAGGAGGAGCTACAGGACCAGAGGAGGAGGAGCTACAGGACCAGAGGAGGAGGAGGGGTTACAGCACCAGAGGAGGAGCTACAGGACCAGAGGAGGAGGAGCTACAGGACCAGAGGAGGGGGAGGGGTTACAGCACCAGAGGAGGAGCTACAGGACCAGAGGAGGAGGAGCTACAGGACCAGAGGAGGGGGAGGGGTTACAGCACCAGAGGAGGAGCTACAGGACCAGAGGAGGAGGAGCTACAGGACCAGAGGAGGAGGAGCTACAGGACCAGAGGAGGAGCTACACACTAGCTGCATTCTGTATATATGTGAAGTACATCACACGTGTTTAGACAACAACAAAATGTTCAAAGGGGACTACAAACGGTGTAGGGAACGAGTGAACATCAGGGAATGAATGTAAAAAGTGAATCAGTTATTCCGTCCCTCTGGAGCGTGAGAAAAATGGAGCTTGAAAAAGGATTCCTTATAATTAACATCATATTAAAAAGACACAAAAATGTACCTTTTAATATAATCAGGAAATCCTTAGTATTATATCGGTTCCTAATCAATAAAGAAATAAATCTTTAATCAATTATTATTATAAATCAATCATTTATTTACAAGTTATACACGTTTCAATAGTATATGTTTCATAACGGTATTAGTTTTTTGTCCCAATAAATATCTGATGTAGGGCTGCAACAACTAATCGATAAAATCGATAATTATCAATAATGAAATTCGTTGTCAACGAATGCCGTTATCGATTAGTTGGGCTGCTCACGTCACTGAGGAGCTCGCGCTCAAGATGCACAAATACACACAGATACACAGCCGCTCACGCATTAGAGGTTACAGAAACGTCCGCAGGAAAAAGCAGGAAAACGTCTGCAGGAAAAAGCCCCGAGTCCTCCAAGGTTTGATAGCAATTTACATCAAACGCCTCTAAGAAGACGGTAACCTGCACGCTATGCAAGACCGAGCTTTCATGGCATGTCATGCACGAACACTTAAAAAGAAAACATGTTGGTGTTACGGATGGCGAAACGTCAGCAGGGTCAGTAAAAACTGTCTCTCTTCATCGTGTAAAAGTTGTATAGTTTATGTGCTTTTGTTTAAACTGTTTGCTAACTTCGGGACAGTCGCGCTAGATCTGTTCACGGGCTACTCGCTAGCATTACATTGCGCAATCACCTCATAAGCAATAGTGATTAGTTAAATGGCGCTACTTTAGATTAGCTTAAATTACACGGTGCAAATAACAGTAGAAAATTACATTTAGTGATTGTTGTGGTTTTCAGCGAACGCAAATAACAATTAATTTGTGACTATTAGCTTTTTGCATTTCTACAGTTTTTTTTTATAGTCCACTACAAAGTTAACTTGTAATTTACTGTGGTTTTACTTATGCATACATCATTTAATTATACAAAATTACATTATTTTAGCTGTTTATATCTTATCAACTGAATATATCAGTGTATTTTATAAACTATATATATTTATACTATATATATTATATACTACATTTCATTTATGGTTTAAAATGTCAAAATGAAAGATTATTAAACTCTATATGTGGCTTCTGCATTTTTAAAAGTTCATTTTTATACATAAATAATACCCTGATTCATGTTTTTTTTATAGTTATAATCAAAATTAATTAACCGAAAACATAATCGCCCAACTAACCGACTATCAAAATAATCGTTAGTTGCAGCCCTACTCTGAAGTACACTTCATAATGAAATGCTGGACCCCTAATCATGTGACCACTTTGATGAGTTCTGATTGATTGATACAGTGTGAGAAAGTGTATGAGATAATGATTGTGAGAGGTTTAACAGATGAAGCCCCCCACCACCACCTCCCCCACATGCCCACACTCACAAGTCGAGGGGGTAGAAGAAGAACACCAGGTATTTGCCCCTGTAGTCCGACAGCTTCAGCTCTTTAAACTCTCCGTTGATGACGGCGGTGCCCTCCCAGCTCGGCGCCGGCTTCGAGACTGAACCACAGGGAAACAAACACGTGTTACTGTCTTGTGCACACACACACACACACACACACACCAGGGTAAAAGAGAGAACTCCTGATCAAACAATTATTTCAGAGTGGGTGGGCATTTCCCCTGCGCTGTTCAAGCCAGAGCTCAGACTGAGGGTACAAGCACAGTGTGTGTGTGTGTGTGTGTGTGTGTGTGTGTGTGAGAGAGAGAGAGAGAAATTAAGTACTGTAATGTCGTTGAATCACACAATAATAAATTAAAACTAGAATACTGCAGTGCTGTGACAGGTGTTTATTTAAACACACACACACACACACACACACACACACTGCATGACGTGTCCTAAACTCAGTGGCTCTGACTCTGATCACCACAAACACACAGTCTGTGTTCAGTTCGCGTCTCATTTCTGTCCTTATTCACTGTGTGGGGTTTAATGATGGATGGTGGATTAATGATGACATGTGTGACGTCACGCAAGACACATCTCACGCGCGCGTGCTTCCCCAGATGTGTGAGGTTCTGATGCACAGCTGTCACTCTTTAGTTTAAGCTCACTGCGGCATTAACACACACACACACACACACACACACTCTCTCTCTCTCCAGAATACACACTGTAAAAAGCGCGCGCCTAATTACTAATGTTAAGTAGGCGCGCGCTTTTTACACTCCACAGCAGCAACACATCAAACAGGAAAAAGGAAAAGTGTGCGCGCGCGAGTGTGTGTGCGCGTGTGTGTCAGTGGTTAATTTTGCGCGGTAATTCACAGGAAAGCTTTAATTAGAGGGTTAATTAATGGAGCAGGCGCAGTGTGTGTGAGTGTGAGTGTGTGTGTGAGTGTGTGTGTCTCACTCTTGGCCTTGCTCAGGTGCAGGGAGTGATCAGACCCCGGGACCCTGGACGCCTCTCCGGGGTAGACATGTCCTCCTGCGTAGTTGTAACACTCCTTCCTCCCGTCCCCGTCCTCCGCGCCCTGCACACACACACACACCGCGCACACACACAGCAGCAGCGTCCTCAGGCTCATGGCGTCTCTCGTCTCCCGCAGCACACACACACACACACACTCCACGTCTGTACTGAGCGCAGGAAGGAAGTGCAGGAACATCCGGGTGCTAAATCCCACCCTGTTCCCTACACAGCGCACTAACGGCCCGGGCACGACGCCACACTCATATGACGTCACAATGACTCCACATATATATATAAAGCAACAGGTCACTTTTAAAAAATAAAAAGTGATTTTGGACATGGATTCGGGGAAAGGTTGATATTTATATATGATTACACACACACACACACACACTCTGAAATGTGTGTGAGCTTCCTGACTGCACACATGAGAAACCCATCCTGTCCTGCAGAGGGCGCTGTGATGGTGTGTGTGCGCTCAAAAAGAGCTGGGAACGATGTTGCCAGATTGTGTCTGAGAATCCCTGCCTTATGTTTATGTGACAAGACTTATTTTGGATCACTATGTTAAATCAATCAATCCATCCAATAATTAATTAATTGATTTATAAATTAGCATTGCTTTAATTGATTAAACCACTCAGTCAGGTTTTATGCCCTTCCTGACGCGACCCTTCCATTTCATCCAGGCTTGGGACAGATGACCAGGGTTTGGACATTGGTTGGTGAGAAACCGAAAAATGAGACACCAATAATCTTTATTGATGTATTAAGTGCAAAATTACCCCCCCCCCTCTCCCCCGAACTAAATAAACACACCTACTCTACACTAACAGTGTGTTTCCCGAGGTGAGCATGCTCTCTCCACTGCTCAGAGCCTCAGAGCGAGGGGTCACCATGACGTCACCATGACACACCACCTCACCACCTCTACCGCAAACAGGCAAGGGTACCTGGGCTGGATGTAGTGATGGGTCGTGTAGTGATGGGTACCAGGTTATGTACAGGAAACAGAATTGAGCGATTCTTTCTCAATGACTCTTCTACTCCGAGTCGTTCGTTCTTTTGTCACGTGACTCCCATAGACGCTATGCGGTGCCATACAGTAGATTCAAAAGAACAAATGACTCGGACCAGAAGATACGAGAGGTGAGCTGCTCATTCTGTTAATCATAATATGTTCTTAGCTGCGGTGTAATACTTTCATTACAGGAACTATAGACTAGATTTGTGTATGTAGACGTATTGGGGGTCTTTTTATTGAAAACTCATCATTTTATTTTATTTATTATTAAAAGAACAAAATGAACTAAATTATTTAAAAAAAGATTCAGTCAGTCTGATGAACGAGGTTTAAAGAACCAAGTCACTAAAATGATTCAAACGTCCCATCACTAGCTGGGTGTAGCACCTCTCAGACCCACACCGAGCCTGCAGAAGTGACTCAACACACACACACACACTGTACTTGGTATGCTGAGAGATGTCACCTGACCAGGGCGGGGCTACAGGTTGGGTAACGAGAATCTGAGAGCATGAGGAATCAGGATCACTCTCAGTTTCAAACACACCACAACAACACATTATAATAAACATTAATGAGTCTGAGGTTTGTGTGTTTCTTCTTGCACAAACCTCTGTACTCCAACTAGGAACCGTGGAGGCCTATTCTCATTTTAGGACTGTGGTAGGAACTCCAGTCAACATTCTCTCACACACACACACACACACACACACACACACTATGGGCAATCTGGGAACGCCAATTAGCCTAATCTGCATGTCTTTGGACTGTAGGAGGAAACTGGTGTACCTGGAGGAAACCCCCCCCCCCAGACCCTGAGATGGGAACTGCAACTGGCCCCTGGTGGTGCAAGACCACAGTGACCTCACCACTACAACACTGTCATTTGGGGAGACATTTTCCTCAAATGTGCTCAATATGGCAACCCTTAGTGTGTGTGTGTGTGTGTGTGTGTGTGTGTGTGTGTGTGTGAGCCTTAGCTGGAGAGACAGTGTGTGTGAGAGTGTTTGGTGTCATGAGAAAGATGTTGAGTCTGATCTCCACAGTGCTGAGGGGTGGAGCCTCCAGGAGTGTATGTATTTATTACTTTATTAGTTTAATACTTTATATTTTAACACTTTACCCTGTTGTGTGAAACAGAAGAGTTACAGAGCTGTGTGAGAATCTGTAGTGACCTTCACACACACACACACACACACACACAGATAACCTTCACTCTGAGAGAAAATCATTGTCAGTTATTAATAAAGAATTACACTGACAGGTTTAATGTGTGTGTGTGTGTGTGTGTGTGTGAGACTCAGGATGTGTGTTTAGCCCCTCAGTTGGTTTGTTAGCTAATTCACACAGATGAGCTAGCGGCTAATCCCACTGAGTGCTAGCATGCTAAGCTAACACACATCCTACACTAGTGTGCTCAAACTACAACATTATTACAACAACAACAACTAATAATAATAATAATAATAATAATAATAATAACCTCTGCATTCCTTATTATCATCACAGCTAGCCAAGCTAATCTAACACTAGCTAAAAACACAGGTAATAATACACGGCTAGGCTAAGTTTGCTAACACAGCCACTGGTTTTCTTGCTCTGAGAATCACCTCATCCCTGATCTCTCTCTCTCTCTCTCTCTCTCTCTGTAAGGGAGCTGAGCTTGTGTCTGAGGTAAGAGTCCAGACTTTAGTATTTAGTCTGGGTTTATTTCTCTCTGTGTTGTGGTGTTTAGTGGTACAGACTGTACTAATCTGAAGGCTCGCCGATTATAAATACTCACACTCATAGTCGTGATGTTAATGTCACTGGTGAGGAACCTGTGTCTCAGCCAGTGTACATAAGGTTACGGCGCATTATGATATAAAACTGACGATGTTACGTTCGCCAAGAAACTGTGACAGCACTATCTGTGCAAACACTGGTGACGGAGGTGACGCTAATGACTGGTTGAGGCGCTGAGCAGCGATGACGGTGATGACAGGTTGAGGTTCTGGACGGCGGTGACGGTGATGTGATGGCGGGTTGAGGTTCTGGACGCAGGTGATGGTGATGACGGTGATGACGGATTGAGGTGCTGGACGGTGGTGATGATAGGTTGAGGTTCTGGACGCAGGTGACGGTGATGACGGGTTGAGGTTCTGGACGCAGGTAACGGTGATGAGGGGTTGAGGTTCTGGACGCAGGTGACGGTGATGACGGGTTGAGGTGCTGGATGCAGATAATGGTGATGATGGGTTGAGGTTCTGGACGCAGGTGACGGGGATGACGGGTTAAGGTGCTGGACGGTGGTGACGCTGATGACGGGTTGAGGTGCTGGACGGTGGTGATGATGGGTTGAGGTGCTGGACGGTGGTGACGCTGATGACGGGTTGAGGTGCTGGACGCTGGTGACGGTGATAGTGACGACGGGTTGAGGTGCTGGATGGCGGTGACGCTGATGACGGGTTATGGTGCTATACTGTGATGATGCTAATGACAGGTGGATGCACTAGGAGGCAGCGACAATAACCAGGAAAAATTGTTTCAGGTTATCAGTGTTATTTGTTTCTTGATGTTACCTTAGATTATAATTTTTTTGCTTATTGTCCTCTCCATACCGCTGTAACCCTACGAGCAAGTGCCAGTCACTCGTGTCACTGGGCAGCGGTGATGCTGATGGCAGGTTGAGGTGGTGACGCCGATGACAGCTGGAGGTGCTGGGCGGCGTTGAGAGGATAATAAAAAAAAAAAAAAACAAGATAACATCAGGAAACGAATATCAACAACACTGATAACCTGAAACATTTTTCCTGGTTATTGTACCTGCCTCCCAGCGCCTCAACCTGTCATCAGTGTCTTCACATTTCAGCGCCCCACCCGTGGTCAGCACCATCACGCCAAGTTTTGAGCGGATTTGATCCCTGACCTAAATGCAGTGTGTGAAGCAGGGATCAGGTGTACCTAGCGAAACCCAGTGTTCCTGCTGCAATCATCAGATGAAGAGTTTCAGACCTTGTTTTGACCTTTGACCTGGCTCTTCTCTCTGCAGTCATCTGTGCATGCGGCCTTCATGCAGCTTCTGAAGGTGCAGAGCGAGTACGCAGAAATGACCTTTAACCCTGACTGTAGAAATGCCCCGCCCTCTGCCCTCCTGGCCCCGAACCAGTCTGCAACACATTCACAGCTAAACACACATCAGCACACAGAATGTACACAACCACAAGATGATTGGACGGCGCTTGTGATGCCACAAGGTTCCTTACATGTGGAGTCTGTAGTCATGGAAACAGAAATAGACAAGATGATATCAGAGGCAGCGAAAACCCAAACCCTGACAGGAAGTCGTGTTATAGAAGCAACTTCACAGAGTTTAGCACCGCTTCCTGTGACCCCTGACCCCCCGTCACCTGATTTAAGACCCCCGACTGGGAGCAGCAATGACACCGAACAAACGCCCCAGCAGCGTCCAAGACCCAACCCCAGTCAGACTGGAGACCGCGCTGTAGCAGAACCCCGTCTGGCTGTGAGTACGGCGGCTCTCGTCTCGCTAATCTCTCGCTAGTCCACTTTCTCTTTATCTAATTCAGCTCGTTCTGATTTGAGAAAGTGACGGACGAGGCCCTAAAGGGAGCATCAGAGGAAGTGTTTAAAGCAGTGTAGGGGCATGGGGCATGTCTCACCCTCCTGGCTGTGTTCTCAACTGCACCTCGCTACCCTTAGCATGACACTAACACTACGCTACGTTTACTCGCATCTAAACCTGGAGCTCAGAGCAGAGCCTTGAATAGAACATGGTTTGGGACACGACCACAGGGGACTGACGATGGGGTTTATGTTCACTACATAGTGAATAGGGTTTGGTAGGTTTGGGACATGCCCAGTGGGCTGGTGATGATGATTGTAGCGAATATTATGAAAATCAAGGCTATTCTACAATGTTTTATTTTAGTGTAGAACCCAGATTTGGTGTGTGTGTCTGTGTGTCTGTGTGTGTTTTGAGCTCATTTTCCTGTGGTGTGTATAGGGGAGCAGAGTGATGGTGTCAGCGAGGACCTACGCAGACTTTACTCCTCAGGTCACCTTCGACATTAAGGTGAGACAACACACACACACACACACACACACACACACACACACAAACCTTACACCTTCTCCTGATTATCTGTTTCTAAAACTGTTACTAACGTTAATTATATCTTAATCATGTGCATGTGCCGTTTCACACTGCTGATTGGTTAACAGAGCTGCCAATCACTGTGTTTCTGCAGAAATGTGATTTGCATAAGCTGGAGGAGGGGCCTCCGGAGAAGGCGGTGCTAACGAGGGAGGAGGGGCTTCAGTACTACAGGACCATGCAGGTGATCAGGAGGATGGAGCTGAAGGCTGATCAGCTGTACAAGCAGAAGATCATCCGCGGTTTCTGTCACCTGTATGACGGACAGGTACACACACACACACACACACACACACACACAAGTTAACCTGCTTGAACACACACTCACACAGTCTGTGCTCTAACAGGAAGCGTGTGCGATGGGAATCGAGGCTGGAATTAACCGCTCAGATCACCTGATCACAGCGTACCGCGCTCACGGGTACACACTCACCAGGGGCGGCACCGTGCGCGAGATCATGGCCGAGCTCACGGGTAATGTCAGTGCACACACACACACACACACACACACACACACAAGACTGTTTCATCATAACCTGAAATGGTGTGTGTGTGTTTTAGGACGTCGCGGCGGTATCGCTAAAGGAAAGGGCGGTTCCATGCACATGTACGCCAAACACTTCTACGGAGGAAACGGAATCGTGGGAGCTCAGGTGAGAGTCTGACACACAGCCACAGAACCTCACGCTGTTCCACACAGGACTGGTAGAACCAGAACCAGAACCAGGGGAAAAAAAACCACATTGTCTGATCAGAAACAAAACTACAAACAACTGGGAAAGGCAGAACTAGAACCTGATGTCTAAACAGAACGTACCTCAGATATAGAGCCAGAACCATGATGTAATGTAACAATGTAACCAGAACCAGAACCAGGGCGAGATAAAATAGATGGAGCAGCTGGAGTGTGAGAGTCAGATAGAGCTGGACCAGTGAGACAAGAGAACCAGAACCGGAAAACAGTACCATCGAACAGTACCTGCAGTACAGTACAGTGTGTATGTGTGTGTGTGGTTGGGTTCTAAGCTGTACACTGTGCTTCTCAGGTTCCGCTCGGTGCCGGAGTCGCGCTGGCCTGTAAATACCAGGGCAAGAACGAGCTGTGTGTGTGTCTCTATGGAGACGGAGCAGCCAATCAGGTGAGTCCGTCCGCCTGAGCCTCGTCCCTGCACTGACCTGCTGGAGTGGGACGATCCCATTATACTGTGTGTGTGTGTGTGTGTGTGTGTGTGTGTGTGTGTGTGTGTGTGTGCAGGGTCAGATCTTTGAGACGTATAACATGGCGTCTCTGTGGAAGCTGCCGTGTATTTTTATCTGTGAGAATAATAAGTACGGAATGGGGACGTCTGTGGAGCGAGCGGCCGCCAGCACTGACTACTACAAACGGGGGGACTTCATACCTGGACTGAGGGTAACACACATACACACACATACACACACGCATACACACGCATACACACGCATACACACGCGCACACACGCGCACACACGCGCACACACACACACACACACATACACACGCATAAATGTATGACTGCTACTGTTATATGAAAAGCTGTATTAAATATGTTTTTGTCTGTGTGTGTGTGTGTGTGTGTGTGTGTGTGTGTGTGTGCTCCAGGTCGATGGTATGGACGTTCTGTGTGTTCGAGAGGCCACCAAATTTGCTGCTGAACACTGCAGATCTGGAAAGGTAAACTCACTCTTAAACACACACACACACACACACACACACACACGAGTGTGGTGCGTTTACCCTGTGGAATGTGATTAACCCGAATTACACACTGTGCAGGGGAGCTGTGTGTGTGTGTGACATCAGTTGATACATGGAGAAGAATGAAAGCACAGTCTGTGTGTGTGTGTGTGTGTGTGTGTGTGTGTGTGTGTGTGTGTGATCATTACAGGGTCCGTTTCTGATGGAGCTCCAGACCTACCGTTACCACGGACACAGCATGAGTGACCCCGGCATCAGGTAAACACACCCCGGTGTGTGTGTGTGTGTGTGTGTGTGTGTGCGTGCCAGAGATGGGAACTTGAGTAAGTCACTTGAAAGCAAAGTTCAGATATAAAATTAGAAAATTTTATGTGAACGGGAGTGACTCTGGAACATCTGGAGGCGGGTGATGCGGGTGTGGCAGGTGATACAGGTGATGCGGGTGTGGCAGGTGATGCGGGTGAGGCAGGTGATACAGGTGATGCGGGTGTGGCAGGTGATACAGGTGATGCGGGTGTGGCAGGTGATACAGGTGATGCGGGTGTGGCAGGTGATGCGGGTGATGGACAGATAGCCCAGACAGGTTGGTTCAGTTCCTGCTACTGTGAGAGTGATTTAAAGTGTGAGAGTTTACTCACCTTACTCACAAGTGGATACGAGCTGTTCCTCAGTAGAAGAGCACATCTGGTTCCTCTCCGGTGAGACAGGAACCGGGCCGAGAGGTTCCACCGATCTCCTGGTCTCCTACGCTGAACGGCTGAAGACCTGAGCCACCTCCTGGTGTTTCTCCAGGCTTTAGAACTCTAGCTTCAGGAGCCCAAAATACCTGTTCCTGGCTTGCAGGAGAGGAACCTCATCTGCTCCTCTTCTTTGTGTTTAGAGACTGAAAGTTGTAGAAGGAAGTAAGGCTGAGAGGACGCAAAGTGTGTGAGTTCTTTATTTATAAAGACTTAAAGCTTCAGCACTGGACGCCTGGACCAGCACTGTGTTACTAATGAACATTTCTAGTGTGTGAGTGTGTGTGAGGGTTCTAGACAGAGGGTTCACCTGACCTTTTGCCCTTTTTATGTGTGTGTGTAGTTACCGTACGCGTGAGGAGATCCAGGAGGTGCGCAGTAAGAGTGACCCCATCTCCCTGCTGAAGGACCGCATGATCAACAACAACATGGCCAGTGTGGAGGAGCTCAAGGTCACACACACACACACACACACACACTATACACAACCAACACTATATGACTACATATATATGGTTATACACACACAGAGTATAAGGAACCAGTAGACTGTGGGTGGCAGGAAGACAGATTTGCAGATACACCATTAAATAGGTCCATGAAGTGTGTGTGTGTGTGTGTGCTGTTAATACCCCCTGCTTGTCCCCTGCAGGAGATCGATGTGGAAGTGAGGAAGGAGATCGAGGACGCCACTCAGTTCGCCACCACCGACCCCGAGCCCCCGCTGGACGACCTGTGTAACCACATCTTCTCCAACAACCCCCCCATCGAGGTGCGCGGCACGAACCCCTGGGCCAAGCTCAAGTCCGTCAGCTAGACTTCCTTTATATACACACACACACTTAAGTAAAGGGAATAATTTATGTCCGTTATACAGGACACAGTTCATGGCGATGAGCGCGATGAGCGATGTGTGATTTTTTTTATTTATTTTTTATTTATTAGTGTTCCCTTTTTTCGCCAATAAGTGTGTGCCTCATACGGAAAAACTCATGTGGGAAATGTTTCATAGTCAATACGTGTGTGTGTGAGCGCATGTAAGTGTGTGTGTGTGTTTTCTGTTTCTGTTTAAGTGAGGAGACCTCAGGCGGCTTCTCTCTCTCTCACACACACACACACACACACACCAGCTGTGTAATCTCACTCACCCTGCTCTGCTGGACGCTCAATAAAGTGAACAACTGGGTTCAAAGGTCACACTGTCTCATCTGGTCTTTATCGTTTATAATACAGACACACTGATTGGTAAACTAATTACATCACACTGATCACGCGCACACACACACACACACACACACACAACATCATGGCTCCAAACCTGAGGAGTCGTAGCATTACAGGAAGTGATGAGAGGCAACATGTGGACCTGCTGGGTGTCACAGTGCAGCACCTGTCCTTTAATATTAAATACCTTAATTCTGCACCACGTTGTCTTCATCATCATCATCATCATCATCATCACTGCAGTCATCTGTCTTGTGAACCAGAACAGGAATCTCACTATGATTTAAAGATTTATTCACTGGCTCAGGATTTGGTATTATTATTATTGTGTGTGTGTGTGTGTGTGTGTGTGTGTCTGTCTCAAAGTGGTTTTATTTATCTGTTCATTTTGATTCATACACTTTTTTTCACATTTCACACACACAACACCGATAACTTTCTCTAGATTCTGTAAAGCTGCCTTACGACAGTGAGCATTTTTAAAAGTGCTTTACAAATAAAATAAAATAAAATTTGTCCTTTTATCCGCCTGTTTACCTTTAGCTAAGAAAGCTCCGCCCCAGAACACCTGTGTGTTAGTGATCCTGTAGTAAAACAAGTTACTGCACATCATACAGTGTTTCATTAATCACAGGTGTGTGTGTGTGTCTGTGTGTCTGTGTCTGTGTGTGTGTGTAAACAGATCTAACTAAAGCTGTCTGGATGCTGGATATGAACATTTCTGTTTCTCACTGTCTTTTTTAATAAGAGAAATAATATTGTGATAATTTATATATTTATTAAATATATTTCATTAAGCCAATGTTAACATTGATAATAATTAGCTTAAACACAAAGGTAAAAACAAGACAAGGTAAACGCAACATTCATGAGCAACATAAGACACAAGGGGTGCACAAAGAATAAATTAAATACATTATGTCATACTTAGAAATTAATTTAAGCACATAACATAGATAAATTAAACCAAAATATTGTAAACATTATTGCTTTTTTTTATTAGAGCTTCAGAAGATGGTGGGAATTTTAAACATCTCAGTTCCTTTAATCAAAACAGGAAAGGTGTACACTGTATACACATGTACATTTATGGATATGAAATAAAGATTCAGAAGAATAAAACTGAATAAAAACTATTGTTGATCTCTATTATTATTATTATTATTATTATCTGTTAAAAAAAATAAGAAAAATAAAACGATAATTTTTAAATTTAAGAAAAAGGTTCTTACAGACTTTATAGCTTCAAGATCCATCCAGAACTTTCTAGAGAAGGTAAAGTTTAAAAATAAGGGTGTAATAGACTCTGTGATTATTACAAAATGTACAGTTGGGGTTTGTTGTTCCTATAAATTTCAGCAGATACTGATATTTGTGTGTAAATCTCGTGTAACACTTTAAAGGAAATATCTTTTATTATATTATGAACCAAATATTTCTGAGGTAACACCCTCACCTTCCCTCAGTGATGATCACACACTGAATGATTCCAGGAAGAAACAGCAACTGAAATGACATCATGTTGGAACAAAGTAAGAACAACTCTGCTGTAATTTTTACAGATTCACCAAAATAAATTGTGCCTTTTAAATCTTCATATTTAATTATATAATATATTATATATTTCACTAGCCGACCCTCCTGTCAGAGAGCTGGGACACCAAGAACCCAAGAAATACATAATGAGGGAGAAACTGGGAGAAGTGTGTTTATGAAACGCAGGACGTTTCACAGGGATTTGACCAACAATGTAATTGCAAATAATAACAAAGCTATGATCATTTAAAATATAATAATAATCCTCATATTTTTATTAATAATAATAATAATAATAATAATGCTGTGAGGAGAGCGTTGCTCCAGTTAAAAAAATTTATTAGAGATAAAAAACTCGCTCCCTGGTATAACGACCACACGTACTTTAAAACAGCCCGCTCGGAAATTAGAACGTAAATGGCGTCAAACTAAATTGTTAGTATTTCAAATAGCATGGAAGGAGAGCATCCTGAACTATAGAAAAGCTCTTAGTGTAGCTAGATCAACATATCTCTCCACTCTTATAGAAAATAACAAAAATAATCCTAGATTTGTATTTAATACCATAGACAAATTAACCATAAATAAGACCACTGCAGAAATCTCCACAACAACATCATGCAATAGTGAGGACTTCATGACCTTTTTTAATAATAATATTGTAAATATTAGGCATAAAATTGAGGTTTTGAAACCGAACAATGTAATTGATGCAGATAATCTAGATTAATCTAGCCATGTCAGATCAGAACCTAGAATACTTTACTCCCCTTGAAGAGAATGAACTAATTTCACTCATCTCTTCTGCAAATTTATTAACCTGTATATTAGATCCTGTACCGACACATTTTCTTAAACAGATAGTACCAGCAATAACAGAACCCCTGCTGAGGATAATTAATTCTTCACTTAGCATTGGTTATGTTCCAAAATTTTTTAAATTAGCAGTTATCAAACCAATAATTAAGAAACCTGACCTCGACCCCTGTCAGCTGTCCAGTTACAGGCCAATATCAAACCTCCCCTTTATCTCTAAGATTCTGGAAAAGATGGTAGCGGATCAGCTATGCTCATATCTACATAGAAATGGCATACATGAACTGTATCAGTCAGGATTTAGGCCTCATCACAGTACAGAGACAGCACTCGTTAAAGCAGTAAATGACCTCCTATTGGCCTCTGATCAAGGTTGTGTAACCATGCTTGTATTACTCGACCTCAGTGCAGCTTTTGACACCATTGATCACGCTATTCTTCTTCACAGATTAGAAAATGTAGTAGGAATTAAGGGTACAGCCCTCTCCTGGCTCAGATCCTATCTGACCCATCGTTATCAGTATGTAGACTTAAATGGTGATTATTCTGCATGTTCTCTAGTGGAGTTTGGCGTTCCGCAGGGTTCAGTTTTAGGTCCACTGCTTTTTTCCCTTTACATGCTTTCTCTGGGCAACATAATCAGTAAGCATGGTATTAGTTTTCATTGTTATGCTGACGACACACAGTTATATGTCTCAGCAAAATCGGATGAGAAAAAACAGCTTACTAAAATTGAGCAATGTGTGCAGGACATAAGAAATTGAATGCTAATTAACTTCCTTCTGCTTAATCCGGATAAGACAGAAGTTCTAGTCATAGGACCGCATACAGCTAGAAGTAAAATTTTAGATCACACCGTAACTTTAGATGGCCTTTCTGTTCCATCAAATGCAACAGTAAAAGACCTCGGTGTGATTATTGATTCCAGCCTTTCATTTGAAGCTCATATAGATAATATTACCAGGATAGCATTCTTCACCTCAGAAATATTGCCAGGATAAGAAATTTATTGTCGCTAAACGATGCAAATAAACTAGTTCATGCTTTTATCACCTCTAGGTTGGACTATTGTAATGCCTTACTGTCTGGTTGTTCAACCAGGTGCATAAATAAGCTTCAGCTAGTCCAGAATGCAGCAGCGAGAGTCCTCACTAGAACCAGAAGATATGAGCACATCACCCCTATCTTATCTTCACTCCATTGGCTCCCTGTGAAATTTCTCATTGATTTTAAAATACTACTCTTGACATATAAAGCATTAAAT